>NC_090786.1:16702500-16922500 GCF_040054535.1 Antennarius striatus | reverse complement strand
ACAGGCCATCAGCAAGGCAGATTGATGTTGAGGGGCCTGGCTGATGGAGATAGAGTTTATCTGCTGCAGGCTGGGATATGAAATCTAATCACACGAGTGACAGGTGAGGAAATGCAGCCACAGATGAGCCTCTTACACACACCATCATGCTTGTTCTCAGCAAATGGCGAAGAATTTCTCTCTGCAGGGTTGAGAAAGGTGATAAGACAGCCTCAGAACTCTCGCTGAATAGTTGAAGGAGAGCAAAAAGAAACTGGATGGAGACAACGAGAGAAAGACCTAGAAAGAGGAGGACTGATGAAAAGGCTACTCATGAAAATGTGAATGAGTGATTTGAATTTTTGAATGCTAGAAGTACTCTCTGCACCTTTTTGTCCAATTCTTTCTCTATGTTGTTGACTCTCAGCACTGCCTTTAGAGTGCCGTCTTGCTGGTCCATTTTTTTCCTCGTTTTTTTTTTTTTTTTGTCATCAAGTGGCTTCAAGAAACAAGCAGATTAGATTAGAGGAATGGATTTTTATTTTGATGGTTTGATATTCTCACCAGACTCACAGTATACACATATATATATATATATATATATATATATATATATATATATATATATATATATATATATATATATATGTATGTGTTCCACAAGGTTTACCTACAGTGAGGTAAACCTAAAGTGAAAATATTTTTCAAGAATCAACAACATGTGAGACACAATCATGGAGCCAAATTTATTCAACATTTTACATTGTGTTTACAAATAAAAAACTGAAAGTAGGATGTGCAAATATGAGACCAAATGACACACAGATGCACTCTGTCATTGTCAGTCAGTTGGGTCAACATTGGATCATTCAGAAGTCATCAGGGAACTTCTGGAATCAGTTAGCTGAGCTGAGAGAACAGGGGGCCAATATTTTTGCACATACTACTTTTCAGTTTTTTATTTGTAAACATAATATAAGATGTTGAATAAATGTAGTTCCACTTCACGATTGTGTCTCACATGTTGTTGATTCTTGAAAAATATTTTCACTTTGTTATCTTTAAGTTTGAAGCCTGGAATATGGCAAAAAGTCAAAAAGTTCTTGGCGGGGCTAATACTTTCACAAGGCACTGTAATTTTATCATTGACAATTGACATGATTAATTTTGTTTTATGGATATGTCCTGCAATGAATGAAAATGTATGGCCCACTTTTCCATGCATATATCTGAGGGTTATTTCCTTGTCTATGTTTGACTTTTGGTTGATCTTTTTGACTTTATTGATCTTGCTTCATTATGTATGTCACAATGATTTGTGATTTTGTTGGTAATTTTTTTGTGTTTTACTTGTCACATGTTCAATGACACCTTGCAATCATATACTTTACGTTACGTTACTCATAATATGCACTTTGATCCATTAACAGAAATACTTTATTAATAATAGATTAGATTAGATATACTTTAATGATCCCAAACTGGGAAAGATCACAATAATAATTCACATTATTATTATTATTATTATTATTATTATTATTATTATTTATAATAATAATAATTCACAATAATAGTAATACTCATTAATATGTACAGTAGATGTGCAGATGAAAGCACTGTTGTGATTGATCTTAAAGGCAGCACAGGGTGAATAGATATTTACACAGTGAGGCATTTCTCTTTTTTTTTCTTCGTATTTCTCCTTACTTTTAACTTCTAAATGAGAAAAAAAAATTAAGCTGTATTCCTTGTATCTACTAACTCCCACTGTTAAGTTGTCCATTATGCAGACTACTGAGTGTTTTCCTCTGGTACTCATGGAACCGCCAGCTGTTTAAGCTTCACCAAGGGGCGTAGTGCATTCAGAGGTTCATTCTATTTTCTCAAGATCACACTGCAATCTGCACAGGAGCCCTGACCAACCAGTGGGAGTTCCAATGCGATGCCAAGGACATGATCCCATGCTGGCTTCCCATACACATGTACTGCCAACTGTGTTCATCGGAGCACCCAGCCAAGCTAGAGGCAACCAACACCAAGTTTTAGTTATAATCTCTGATTATCAATTCCTATATCAAACCTCTCTGTATCTTATAAGTGGGTTGTTGTTTTTGAAAACCAAGTCATTACCATGTACTGCAGTTACTTTTAAACTTCATGGTGAGTTCTAACAACAAAACAAAGATTAAAGAATGAGATTAAAAACAACAACATCTAAGAACCAAAAAGATTGGATTATTTTGCAGATGATTAAAATCCAAACTACTTTTGCCAGTTGTCTACATTGATACTCTTTCATGTTTGGAATTAGTAACTTAGACCTAACGAAAAGTGTGACAAAATGTGACCACCTTAGCTGTCCTGTCAATCAGTCAGTAATTGGAAAGATTTGCAGCTATGGTTTGATAATTCAACAGGCTAATTGAATAAATATGACACTTGTTGCTAAGCATTACATGTATATTTATGCTGAAAAAAAAGTACCATACATGTCTTTACATATTACTTGAGTAAATTGCCTTCAAACAGTCCTCCAGAAATTGATTGAACCAAAAAGTTTGCATATTATTGAGAAGTGTAGTTATGCTGAACATTAAAAGATGTGGAATTTTAAAATATGTACCATATTAGCATCTATTTAACTACTGCACGAATTATCTATTACATTTTCCTCTACATGCAGTACTACATTTTACAGAGGCACATTAGAAGAATGTGAGTTGACCAAATAAACATACTGTATGTTCATTTAATGTACATACGGTTGTTCTGTAATGGGGACCACAAATATGATATACTTAGTATTTGCACCTAAGTATTTTTTATTTTTTTATTCAGTTTATTTATTTTTTCTTTCCAGACATTTTATTACAGAATGTATAAATACTAAGTATAAATATGGTATACTTAATATTTGCACTTAACATCCTGATTTGTATATCAGGAAACTAGACAATAAACTTAAAAGCCAAGGAAAGTCTAAACTTGACATTGAAAAGTTGCCACATGAAGGAGAAATTTTATGAATACACAACTAATGACAGGGTAATCATTTTAGCATGATGTTTACACAGAGCAGGAACAGAGAGGCATAAAAAGTAAAGATGAGCTGCAAATTAAATACATCATCTGTACAAACCTGCTTTTTAAATTTTTATATATCTTTTTTTTTTCCTGACACAGTGATGCAGTCATCCATTTATGGAGATTAAAGGTTTTAGAGGCCTCTCCCTAACTGACTGAAAATGAATGAATCCCATGGTGTGTGTTAGCATCTCACTCATCCTAAATCACTGTACATAGAGTGTACAAGTAGTGTCAAAGGGCGTGAGAGGGATGATGACCTCTTCACTTGGTCACAGACTGAGCCATTGGATCTCTCTATGGAAGGCCCATAGGACACATCTCTATCTCCTCTGCCTGCTCAGCATTCCTGACCTTCACCACACATCCACACACCCTCCATTCTCCTGCTAAAGCGAGTACCTTAAACTGGGATGCTATGCCATCCAATTGCCGAAAGGAAGATTGTTTTTCACCCTTTGAAATTTTAGCCTGTAAGATCAATGTTGCAGCTGGTTCGAGAGATCTCAGTTGAGGGCAGAGGGCCAGATGGGGGTGAGGTCAGGGTCTTCTGTCAGGCTCCCTGTGGTGTGTTTAGGGAAAGGTATGACACTCCGATAGCTGGTGGTTTTGTTTTCAGCCAGGGTCTGATAAGACAAACGGCCTTGGTTAATGAATATATTGTTCCCTACATATGCTGGCTGAGAAACAGCTGAGATGACCAGCCAAACCATAATGTCTTGCAACAAAGAATTATTAATTAATTACACATTAAAGCAAATTCCAGTCCTCATTTTAAAAGTCTGTAGAGGTTCACAGAACAAAATAAGCGAACTTGCCTTTCTTTCTCAGAGACTTTTTGTTGGAATGATGGTGGTTAGTGGTTATTTTAAGGAGCGTTCGAGATTGAAACATTTAGATCTCCCCATCGAATAGATCCCTTTCTTCTTCCACTCTCTTAACATTGTTTCAGTCTCAAGCTTAGCGTATAAGAGGTGTTGTAGAGATTTTGCTGAATATGGCATAATGGGAGCTCTTTGTTTGCTCAGGTGCCAGTCCTTCACAATGGGTAAATGAAGGAGGAACACTTCACACACAGATGTTCCCTCTTGATCATACTCCTCAGTGTGACCCTCTTGTGAAGCAATGGGATTACTTTAAGCAGCTACACTTTTTGCTCTAATTTGAAATGTTTATGTCAAGAAACTAAAATATGAAGAATCATAGGATCTTAAAAAACAAGACCACTGTGCCAAATTGAAGAAATCCAAAGCCTTTGTTTGGCCCAGTTAGTGAAATTTCAATAACAAGCATAAATGTGACCAGGACAACAACCCACACTGGCCCATTTTCATGCTGCTGCATGGCACACTTGTGTTTATTAGTTATGGGTCACCTTGAATGTGGAAGAGTGGATGGAGGGCAATCAATAACTATGCCAATAAGGAAGCCGGAGTCTAAGGTTGAGAGGGTAATCCTTGATGGCGAAGCAGGAAATCTATAAAAGAAATGATTTCTTCATTGCTTGCAGGGCAGATGTGGCTTAATGGAACATGTTTAGCCAAACACACTGGATTACACAAAAGTGAACGAAGGAACCAAAAAGGATAAAAAAATAAAAAACTCTGCAATTCAAACCCACAAAACACTGCAATTTTCAGGAAGCAGTACAAAAACCATTATGCCATTATTTATCTGATTTTTTTGCAAAACTGGCAGCAGCAGCCAATGAGAGATTTGGAACTGAAGGGAGGTCAGATCGGATGTTTTAATGTAAGAGACATTCTGTTTACAATAATTTCAAGGTAAATGTGAGTGTAGTTGCCGTTATTGAACAAGAGTAACAAAGAAACTTTTTTGTAAGGAAATGTAGCTGATTGGTCTTTTGAACTTCAGCCACAATTTTGTTGAATCAAAATATGCTGCTCATAGTGATGAACATGCAGAATAAAGTTGTAAACCACAAGATTTATGTTTCTCTGAGAAATGGAGTGTGATTCAACTCATGTTTAGTTGTTGGGCTGCAACTTTGCAAGTCTGGATCACTCACAACACCACTGCCAGTTGCATCAAGCGAATGTTTCCAGAATAAAAATATGAAAAACCAACTGTCTGCTCAGCTCTAAACATTAACTGGTAAACACAGCAGAGCATTTAACAGCTAAAGAGCTGCACATTTCTCTCAGGAATGTCGAAACCAGAAACAGAAGAGCCAAAGCAGAGTTAATAATAGAATGAGGACTCTAATTCAATCAAAGAAAGTGATTCTCAAGAACTGTTTGATGTGTAAATTAGCAACATTGTGATGAAGTTGGTTTCATGAAGCTGAAAGTGAAATTATATCTATAGGGTGTAATTATAATCTTCTTAATATCAATTTTTTCAGCATATCTGTTTGAATGTCACAGTTTGGGTTTGAATCCCACTTCAGGCTTCAATGCAAGTATATATGGTAAACAGAATGAACTCAGAACTGTACGTAAGAATCCACTCAGTGCTGACATGTAAAAAACTTATAAAAATGCCATTCTTTTGCTGTTGGTCTTTTTCAGTCAACTGGGGAATGCGACAGTGCTGCTCTTCTAACCTTGAGACTGCTGCCTGCCAAGTTAGAAAAGTGATATCTGGTGCTTTTAAGCCCCCACAAGATGTATTTTTCTATGAGCTTGCTATTAATGTCAGAGTAACTCTGTGTTCTTTTACAACTTAACAGCATCTGACTCTTCATACTGAACTAAATTATATCAAAAAACAAGCTGAAATGTGTCCTGTCCAAAAGCCAGCTCTTCTTTTCATTTCATGCATCTGAAAAGATGACAGCTGTGACCAAAGGTATTATAAATAATTTTATATATTTTATATAATGTATTACTCTGTTTGTTTTATTTCAAATATACCTGGATGATATAACTTAATCATGTTCATATAAATAGGCTGAAGTTTCACCTATCTCCCCACCTATATATTTGAATAAGTTAACTTGAAAAAGTCTCACATTGTCACCAACTCCATCCACTACCTGTCAATCAATCACCCAACCAATCACGGCGCATCTGCCAGAAGGAATCACGTGAACAATATGGCGTAAGGCATCTGCTATGTTAGGAGAAGAAATAACTATACATGTAACGTTACTCTGTAACGATGTGAACAGTGTGTTTCTCATGAATCACACATGTCATTATATAGATAAGTTCATACTGTATGTATTACATTTGAATTGGATTCACTTTAATTTGAATTCTTCCCTATCTTTATGTTATGGGTCTGGAAAACATAAATGTTTGGTGGATGTAAATAACCTTGAGGTAATCATGTATGTTTTGTGTGCTGAACTGAGCTTTTTAATTGAGCAGCAAGGACAAGGAGCTAATGATTTTTCAGCAACATGTTATACGTGTCTCAGCATTTGAAGTCTGGCCTGTTAGTAAAAGCAAAAGGGCAACATTTCCATTATTACCATTTTCCCTTTCACTGTGCTGTATGCATATTGATAAATGCAATTTGCTCCCCATCTAGGCACTCAGGTGTCTTCTTTTAGAGCAACATATGGCATGCTCAATGTATAATAACCACAGCAACTGCTTGTTATTGGCAGTTTTTCCCCCTATTTTGTTATACAACTGTTGACTGACTGAAAACAAGCTAAACAGATATTATTTCCATTATCATTACACAGTCTAGAAATTGCATTTTTCATTGTACCTGTTCTAGCGTTGTAGCAACACTATTGATTTGTGGCGGGATGACTAAAATGTTTTCAAGTACATAGCGATGCATCATGAGTCACAGCAGTGTACCTGGTAGAACAATCAAAACACCACAAAGTATGCCATATCTGGACATATCAACTTACAAAAAAGGGTCCAAGATGTCAGAACTCATTTTTATACTTTTTAAACTTATTCCTATTCATTACAGCTTGTCAAATTTCTACAATTATTTGTGCCAAAACATATCCTGTACAAGAAAGAACTCATTATGTAGTACAAGCACGCTGGTAATGATGTCAGTTCTTTGGATAGTGATTAAAGTAGCTCAATAGAACTGGAGCTTTCTTCTATATTGTTTTGAGGAGGATGTCATATGATACACTGGTATTTTCTTTCTGGCCAGTCATGTACTGTATGTTTATTTTATTTTATTTTACTTTATTTTTTACCTCTGTACTAGTGTTTTGCTCAGTATCCCAAGCATCCACTCAGCAGCTGATAGACAGCTCATGTCAGTCAAGGAGTGGCTGAGTTCTTTCCGTGCTCTAGTCAGCTCATACTGTTTGAGATGGTTACCTCCACCCTGTAAAGCCAAAACTTTCCAACATCCCATTAGCACCTGCTAAATCGACCTTCAACTTTTTGAGGCCAATCTGACTTTGTGCATGTAATTACTGTCTTTCCACTCTATTTAAACCCAAGATTTCTTATTCCACATAATGGCACTTGGCAAGGTCATAAAAGTTTGAATTTCTTTCCCATTCATTAGGATGGTCATTCAGATTAATCTAAAGTCTGAATTTTGTTTTACTCATCATTCCATATATTGAGGTTGTAATTCAGCGTTTGGCTTATTACAGCACTTTCTGTGTGATGCCATAATGTTGGTTCAAATATGAACAGAATATGAACAAATATTCAGAACAGGATAAAATTTTATGTAGAATTTGTGTAGACTTTTTCACTTCTATCATTTGAACACATACATCTCTGTGGACCTCAGGGATTTATACCTGTCAAATCAGCTACTCTATTAGCTACAAATAAGATCACAATGCAGGAATATAAGACATTTATATCGAGCAAGATATGCAGGATACAACATTTGAAAGTCCTGGTGATATTGCCATGCTGTGACTCTTCAGTGACATGAAACAATAATTTGTTGTTTGAAAACCCAATTTGTGACGAACAATGCACTAACTAAGTAATAATAGGGAGAAAAAAAAAGTATTAGCATTCTCTTCTTGCTTGTTCAAATCAAACTCATAGTTTTAAAATTTGCTGGAGGATTTCCTGTGTTTAAATTGCTGTACTGTACTGTATAACACTCATTAAGCAGTTTGGTTGCTCAGTTTCTGTTGATGAAAATACCTGTTTGCTGCACCAGCCCTGCTGCAATTGTCTGTACATGTTTAAGGTTACTAGGTTTTCGAAATGGATTGTGGAAATAAGGGACCTTCCAATCCACTTGTCTTGGGTAATTTGCCTTTCATGGTATTCGTACTCAGAAAAATGCTTGCCAGATGCTTGCAGTCTCTTGACACATGATTTCAAATGATGCTAAATGGCCTCATGGGCTGATGTGTCCAAGGGTTAATCAGGATTGTCCTGATCAACCTCTGACACTAGGGTCATACATGAGGTTGTGCTCCAGGCACGGCTGCATTGATAAGGGTCAATGAAAGGGTCATCGGCGCTCCCTCTTTACTACTATCCAATTAGAACATCAGCAGCTGAACCATGGCCTGGTGTTCATTGGAACATTAATTGTGTCAAATGATTGGTATGTAGTTCAACTAAATACCCACTGAGTGCCAAACAATGACAGACTTGTTATGTCATCTTGACAATTAGTTATTCTCTTGTCAGTTACGACAAAGAGTTTTAATAGGGTACTTGGACAAAATGTGCTCAAAATCAGGTAGACGATGTGCAAAAAATATTTATCATTTGTTCTCTTAGCCTACAAGTAGCTCCCATGTCTTGACTGCCTTCCTGTCTTATGTATACATAAACAGGCACTGTCTTCTATATAGGTAAACAGGCACCCAACTTCATCTTGGAGTGACATCCCATCCGTCACAGAATTTGTAGGTCATGAGAGAGGCACAACCAATTGTTCAACCTTTTGCTGCAGTAGGCATTGACAAGCATGCATTTTATGGTTCTGTTCATTGAAACTGATTAACTGAGTAAGGAACTGGGGCAAATCCCTACAATCCCCATTTTGTTTTCTCCAGGTGACCATTCAAATTTTGAAGAAAAATGTGTCGAATAAAGTGAATGAAGTTGAATTTTAACCCAAAATACCAAAATCTTACAAATATTAAATTAACCTTAGGTTTTAGTTATATAACTACTCTTGCCCATTGGTCCATCTGTACTGCTGTAGGTAAAATCCACATTTTTGTAACTCATGGATAGAATTGTGCTATGGGATGCACACCCATAGCACTTAATGTGTATGGGTGTGCATCCCATAATTGGTTTCTTTCCTCAGCAGAACAAATTGCTAGTAATATTCTGTCTACGTTGGTGTGCAGACTTGAGGGAACGGGAATCAAACCACTGACCTTCTGAAAAGTGGATGATCCTCCTGCCACCGAAGACAGTCAGCAACATTTGTATGCATATTTAAAGTTACACATTCTTTTCATTTGGTTATTCTTCTGCTATGATAGAGGTCATAGTTTGTCCAGCTCAGTGCAAAGTGAGTTTTTTCAGTACCATGCACATCTCTGTCTTTGGACTCTCATTATCCAGTCCTGTATCATAATAGACACAACCACAAACCTGTACTTAGTTTGTTGAACAGCTTTGTATTGTGTTGTCATACTGGGCTGGTAAAATTTTCCTTGCCAAGAGCACCTGAATGGCATACTGAACATGAACCATGACTTGACTGTGTAACGATGGAGCAAGTAAAGCTCAAGAGCAAGTAAAGTTCAATCAGTCTTGTTGAAGGGTTTAGGTAGTGGTCATTGAAAGATGTGATTTTTAAGGATTTCAGACAAAACAAGTCAACAACAAAACATTCAATTGTACGCCTGTTAAATTTTGTTTGGCTGATTCTATAAAGTGTAGTTCTTGAAGTCTGTTACAAAAATAAATGAATGTAGGTGGATGAGGAAAGTTTATAATGTAGTTGTGAATGAAGTTAAATTAATGCCAGCCTGACAACCTATTTAGTTTTATATTTTTTTCATTATGCACTTAAGCCGCCAAAACAGTCTCAAGTTATATTTTCAATTTTCCTTCTACTGCATTCATAATGATTATGACAGCCTAACCTGCACGTATGATGAAGAAGAATTGATTGAGGCAGGATTAAATAAATTAAATTAAAAAGTTAGTACGTGCCTTGGGTGAAATAAACATGCTATTTGATGAGGAGTGTGCTGACAAAGACAGAGAGGAGCAGACCTGATAAAATGAACTGTGAGTCTCCTTCCTTATGTTCCTTCAGGAATGATGGGTTTGACTTGACACCTCAAAGCTGCCAAGTTATGCAAGTTTCATTCTGTCTTTCCACAATCTTGATTCACCACTGAGGAGCTGTGTGATGCACGCTTGTATGAGCTGATGTTTTTTATATATGCTGTTTTTAGTATATCATATAAATCCTGAAAAAGAAAATGTTATTTTATATTACATTTGACAGAAACATGTTACAGCATTACATAACCTTTTTTTCCCAATTTTTATTCGATAATGGAATTTTATTCAACATAGCAGTCAAATACATGTGCTCAAACAGGATATAACATTTTCTTTGTGATTTTAGTCATTTACACGTGAGATGTTCTTGTTCAAACAGGTTCTTGTCAAAGTTCCAAAACAGGTTTTCAGCTTCGTCTGTGGATTTTTTTTCTTAAAAGAATTTTTCTCTTGATTGAAACCTACTTCATTTATTTGGATTGTTGAGTAACTTGAATTTGCAATGAGTTGTCAAATGATGGCGTGTGAAGGAAATGGTGTGAAACACAATGAACTCAGCAATACAGTTATATTGTGCAGCTCCATGTTGGTCTGCGGTGTGCTAGTTATGGTGGTACAGCATCAGATTACACAGGTTGGGATTGCTTCAACTTGCTGTTTTTGCATTTTTTTCAGATTTTTTGTTTAATACTTAATCTTATTAAAATGTAAAATTACCATGTATTTTAAAGGAACATACAGAGCCAAGCTTTTAAATGTTTCTCAAAGGCTGCTCTGTTTCAAAATTGGGACAACACCCCCACCCATTTGAAAATCTAATTAAACTAAACTAGTTTTTATCTGTTCTAAATGACTTCAGAGAACCCATTCATTATGCCTGCCCTCCAGTCTTTTTACAAATACAGCCCAACATTACATTTATTTAATAAATAGGTTACAAAAATGTTTTTCTCTACTCATGTAGGTACTTGGCTGAACTATAATAATATTTTTTAGCTCCTTAGAATCATGAAGGAAGTGGAGACTCTCCCTTGATGGCACCATTTTGTTGAACCTTTTAATATGACTTGTTGTGCCGCCCCTAATTCAATAACATGTTTGACCTCGACCACTAGATATGATGAAAGTGTAATCAAATGATCGATGGAGGGATTTAAACACTTCTCCTCTTCTTTTTTCTGCTACAGTTCAACAATATTAACAGGACCAGAGTAAATTGATGCTAAAACCACTTTTTATTTATCATCTTATTTACCTCACTCCCCCATTTCCCTTCAGCTAAACTCGAACAAAAATAATTTTGTTGGCAGGTAACAGGAAAGGATAGATGACTTACTTGTCTTTTACCTATTTTAGTAAATGCGATGTGAATGGAATGGGCTTGATTCCCATTTAACCTGTACCCAGGATACCTGCTGGATATCTTTGGATATCTTTGCCCAGGATAAAAAACATGACATTTGGGGTTAAGTGGCAGGTGTTTTAACCTCGGTGTGATTCTTTACATGATATTGTCTTTAAGTGATAAATACAAATCTCCAATGATACAAAGACTGAGATGTTTGTGAGGGCCTCGGTATTCCAAAGATCATAAAGTTTATTGCCTGAAGAATTGAGTTCAGTCTTGAAGAACTAAAAGCTTAATTTCAGGGTTTAGACTCCCCACTGCTATATTACACCACGAGACACAACAGTCCCTGTCTATTAAACTGGACTTCTCTGTGTAAATTCCTGTTCAGTTAACGCAAGCATGCAAAATACTGTTTACGTCATAATTCACATAACAGAAAAACTTGTTTGTCAACACTGGATGTAATATAATTATAATAATGAATTAAGGCTTACATTGGCTGTTATCCTAGAGCAGCGCTTCCAAAGCAGTGGGGCGTGCCTCCCTGGGGGCCTTGTGCGATGCTGGGGGGGGGGGGGGTGACACTGGGGAACATGCTTTTATTTGCCGTACTAGAATAAGATGTAATTGCACATCCACTACAGTAGTTAGCAGTAGCAAGAAGTAGTAGGTACCAGAAGTATGAAGAAGCGTTGGTCTTCACTGTGACTACAAACCAACATGTTTACTGTGTCTAAAAATGCTGGCAGCGGACAGTATGAAGCCAAATAAATTAAGACTTCACTTAAAGACATTACACCCAAATCACGCTGATAAGCCGCTGGATTTTTTTCAGGGAAAATGTGCCGAATATTGGCAACAATTACCCCACTTTTTGAATGCCACTTCACTAAACCAGCGAGCTCTGTTAGCATCATATAAGGTGGCGTATCAAATTGCACAAAACACCACACCATAGCAGAGGAGTTGAAACCTTGAGCCTGTTTCACGAAGGCAGGGTTAACCTACCCTGAGGTAAACCTGTGGTTCTGGGTTGCTTTACCCTGAACTTGGAAAAAACAGGGATTTCGGTTTCACAAACGGGTTTCAGGGTTAATTTTTCTAACCCAGAGTAAGTTGACCTGCAGTTTAACAGACACGACAACTCAAAAAAAAGACATCATCAATGGAGCCCAGAGTCGACGATTCACCATGACGACGGACGAGACGCACACCATAGCGCTTTACAGCAGTCGGAATACGGATTTTAATTTATGAATATGAAGACTTTGAGGAAATTTTCAAAAGAAAGAGAACAGCGTTGCAGCTGCAAAGAAGAGCGACATGTCGTGGGGGTGAATTGCTGCTCAAGTCAATGCGTAAGTTTAAATGTAGTCCGTTGTACTCACGGTAAAAATACGGAAGTAAACGTCTTCAATAATAGTTTATTAATTTATTTTATTTAGGTGCGATCCAGTGGGGGGAGAAGCGCACGTCAGCAGCTGAGAATGAAGTATAAAAACATCGTTCACACAGGTCAGACCTCTGCATCATCTCGTTAGGGATCCTCCTCATCCTCATTGTTTGATATTGTACAGTAAATATTAAGTGGACGTTTGACTATTCAATTGTTTTATCACCAACATAACGCTCTTTTCACGCACATAAATGCGCTCTCATCTACTGTATATCAGGTTCTGTTCAATAAGGACATGTATTATAATGTTTTATTGTTGTGTAAATAAAACAGTAAATCAACATATTCATGTTACAAAAACAGTTGATGAGGATATTCACACCATTGCATACACCTAGAGGTATATTATCTAAGAACTGAAATCAAGAGCTGACATGTAGCTTGTTTGATATAGTAATAGCCAAAACTGCTTTAGTTTTTACATCAGTGGCTGTGGCATTGTACTGCTTAGAACCGCTTTAAGGTATTCCACGTTTTATTTTATGTCTGTTTTAGTCAAATGATACACACAGGAGTTAATAAAAACAAAAAGAAATTAACAAGACATAGAAGAAAACATAGGTGGTCTAATATTTTATGTTGCTGATGTTCTCTTCCCATTGCTTCACATTCTGGTGGAATACAGAGTGTGACATTTATCCTCTACTGAAGTATTAACAAATTCTCATCATTTTTTAACAGATCATGAATGGACAGTAGCAGAAGGGTCCCAACTGCAGACTATCACAGTGAAATAGACACTCAGTGACCACCAGCGGTTCATTCTGTGGAATGCATATGCAACTATGTTTTAATGTCCTCCTCATGTATTCCCATCAATCTGCTGAAGAAGTTTATAGAATTTACTTTCTAAAAAAGTACAGAAAATAGAAATGGTTTACTAGGACCTCCAGATTAGGAGGACAGATCTGGACATAGAAATACTGGAGCACAAGTTAGAGGTGGGTGATGGTCACAGGTGAATCATGTTAACTATTGTTATGTTATGAATGTTAAGTATTGTAATGATACAAAAATTACTTTGTATTTTTCAAAAATAAATATGCCCACAGGAAATGTGTATTGTATGTTTTTATTGCCGGCTGTGATGGTGGTGATGGTGACTCTGAAATGATTCTGGCAGATGGAGTCACTGCTCTGCAGTCCTGGATAGCAGGAATCATCCTGAGGTGTCGTAGGCTCTCTCCTGTAATGTATAGTGGATTCATTAGACTGGATTACACAATGAAGACAAGTGAATTATTGTGTAAATCTTTAGGTTGCTGACCACACTACAGTCTGCCGCTCAGGTAAGACCATATATCCAAGAGCTCCACATCAGAAATGTAGTCTGAAGCATCACATGATCTGGACAGATGTTTATCTATAATGCAGTCTTGAACATGTTGAAACAATGTTCAGTATACAAGTACCTTGATGGGGATGTGGTACCATCTGTGCAGCCAATTACATTGGGAAATCCTAAAAGAAATTGAAGTTAATAATCCAATTTTGAGGTTGGAGCACAATGTCATTAAGACAATATCATTTGCAATTCTTTTATCAGATTTCTACACTATTCACCTGCAATTCTGTGGAACTCCTCCTGATTCTGTCGGGTTTATTTCCAGGGAAATCGAAACATTGGGGTAAAAGTTTCAAGGCGAGGCGCACTGAGCATATCTCACATTGTATAGAAAAAATACCGTTTGCAAATATAAAATAAAAAAACTGACCGGACCACTACCTACACACAGCAGTGCTGCAGATGTGAGGATGGATCAGGTCGTGGATGTGTGTGATGGATGGACGTGAATCAGTCAGTACTGATCATAAAGACAACTGGCTGGGCTATGACTGGACATCTGAACGCGATACAATTTTTTTTTTTAAATCTCTGAATTAATGCGGAAACTCCATCAAGGGGCTCCTCGTCAAACGGACATGCCATGTTCACCTCTGAAATATGGAGTTATGTATAGAAACCTTACGTCGGTCAGACTCTCTGTCCGACAGAACCAGGAAATGAATCCGCCCGAGCGGCGGTGAAAGGGGGGCGGAGTCAGAAGAAACCCTAGGTTTGTGGAATAAAACCTGCCCTCGACCAGGTTATGTTCAGAGAGTCTGTTACTGCGGTAACAAACCCAGAGGTTCAGTTTACCACGCGTCATGAAACAGGTCAGGGTTACTGCTCTAACCCTGGGTTAACTTACCTCCCTTTGTGAAAATGGAGCCCAGATTCGACGAGTCACCATGACGACAGACGAGACGCGCTCCGCGTGACTTTACGCAGTTGAAGTACAGATTGTAATCTACATGTATGAAGACTTGGAGGACATATTGCAAAAGACGAACAGCGTTGCAGCTGTAAAGAAGAGAGATGACTTGAAACTGCTGCTCAAGTCGATGCGTATGTCCAAACATAGTCCGTTGGACTCACGGTAAAATTACGGAGGTAAACGGCTTGAATAATAGTTTATTAAATTATTTTATTCGATACAATCCAGCGGAGGAGAAGCGCACATGTCAACAGCTGAGAACAAAGTTTAAAAACATCATTCACACAGGTCTGACTTCTGCATCATCTCGTTAGGGATCCTCCTCTTCCTCATTATAACATAATGACATTGTACAGTAAATAATAAGTGGACTTTGGGCTTTTCAGTTGTTTTATCACCAACATAATGCTCTTGTCACACACATAAATGTGCTCAGTGGCACCCGTGAGTCAGGAACCGATCAGGACCGCTCCGTCTCCACATCAGTACTGAGGGGAGTTCCTCCCCGCAGCTGCTGGTTATGCTTGGTCTGGAGGGTTCTGTTGGGTGTCTGTCTGTTAAAGCTCTTTGAAATGTCGGCTGATGTGATTAGGCGCTATACAAATAAGGGCGGAAAATGTAGTTTGCAGCATCACATGTGATCTGGACAGATGTTAGTTTATCTATGATGCAGTCTTTAACATCTTGAAACAGTAGTCAATCTACTTGTACCTGCATATATTTTCTGTGAATTGTCATCCTCTTCAAATCATCACCTTCATTATGTGAGGGAGCCTTGATGGGAATATGGGTACCATCTATGGCAGCAAATTACATTGGGACATCCGAAAAGACCTTAATGTTACTAACTTTGCAGCACAATATCATTAAGAGAACATACTTTCAAATAAATTAATCAGATTTCTACATCATTCACCTGCAGTCCTGTGGAACTCCTTGATGATTCTGACGGTTTTCTCTCCAGGGAAATAGAAGTTTGTGGGGTAAAAGTAAAAGGGGTAAAAGGGGTAAAAGTTGTGTGTGTGTGTGTGTGTGTGTGTGTGTGTGTGTGTGTGTGTGTGTGTGTGTGTGTGTGTGTGTGTGTGTGTTGGGACGTGAATCGGTACCGATCATAAAGAGAAATGTCTGGATATGACTGGACATCTGAACGCGGTACAAAAATATTTAATTCTCTGTGAATTAATGCGGAAACTCCAGCAAGGGGCTCCATGTCAAACGAACATGCTATGTTCGCCTCTAAAATACGGAGGTATTTATTAAACCTTACGTCGGTAAAACTCCCCGTCCGACAGAACCAGGTAATGAAGCCGCGCGAGCGGCTTTGAAAGGGGGCGGAGTCAGAAGAAACCCTGGGTTTGTGGAATAAGACCTGCTCCTGACCAGGTTATGTTCAGAGAGTCTGTTACTGCGGTAACAAACCCAGGTTCAGTTTACCTCACTACGTGAAACAGGCCAGGGTTACAGCTCTAACCCTGGGTTAAGTTACCTCCCTTTGCGAAACCAAAGACCCTGGTTTTCCCTGATTTCAGGGTTAATTTACCCAGAGTTTCCACTGAACCTGCTTCGTGAGGCTAGCTTCAGAGTCTGTTACTATGGTAACAAACCTAGAGGTTTACTTTACCTCGCCTCGTGACACAGGCTAGGTTTACTCATCTGACTGGATTAATTTACCTCCCTTTGTGAAACCGAAAGCCCTGGTTTTCCCTGATTTCAGGGTTAACTTACCCAGGTTTTCCACTAAACCGGCTATGTGTAACGGGCCCATTGAGCAGGAGCTGAAACCTCACTTTGAACAGCCGTGCACTGTCTCAATGAGCTCATTGTAGCCACTAATCCTGACTTCCTCATTTTGATAAAAAAAGAAAGAAAAAAAAAATCAACATATTTTGTTTTTTGGTTTTTTTTGTAGGTAAAGGTGTCATATGTATTGTACTCCTCATTTAATTTTACTTAACTGAATTTGAATTTTTTATTATTTATAGATTTTATTTAAGAATATTTTTCAGTATCAAATGATGCAATAAGTTGGTCAAAATGTTTACAGTTCAAACATTTTATTTTTATTTTTATTTCAGGCAAATTTCTGTTATAGACTAAAAATAGTGCTAATAAAATTATTCTTTGTTATAGATTGAACTATATTTCTTTTCTTTTTTTTTCTTTAATGTTATGGATATAATGTTATGCAGAAGTGTTCATATAACAATTTTATAGACAGTTGATATTATTTTTAGTCACTGCAGAGAGTGGGAGGGCACAAATTGTTTTGTTCTTGCTAGGCGGGGTCGTACAGAAAATAATTGAGAAGCAATGTCCTGGAGTACTGTTTAGCAGTTGGCCATAAAATGCAGATTCTTGTACTTTTAATTGTCCTTAACTTCACCAAAAAAGTCCAGTAGCCAGACAACATCCTTGTCAGTAAGCTGAATTCCACTTGAAATGAAATGCAAATACAGAGGAGTTAATGTGTGTTTTCCGCTGTCCAAAGTTTGCACGAGTGAATTTTCAAAACAGAACTAACACTACCAGTTACTTGTATATGCAAAATGATCATGTCACTTTACTGATTGAGCTGAGATGTTTTACTGCCGTTCTGTCTTCCATCACGCAGTATACTCTGGGGATGCACATCTAATTAGAGCCATGGCAATGAAGACGGTCAAAGCACCTGACAGAGAAGGATGGCTGGAGATGATTTCAACACTGCTTATAGTTGAGTTGTTCTCCAGTGCTGCTGTTCTGGCCATGCACGACTGATTGATTTGCTGACTGCATGGACTTGGAACAGACCAAGTTGTGGCTGTCTTAACCCACTGTAATCCCTGGGTAAATTACCAAATTCTGCTAACCCTTTCATTAAAATGGCTGTACCAATACATCCATCTATCACTTAGACTTTTGAAGTTTTTTGAAATGAAGTATATCATTTCTGCAACCTACCATTGGTTACCATGGTTTGGATTTTTGTTGCTAAGAAGTTGTAGCCTTATATTGACAGCTAATTTCGTAAACTAGGACCAACACTAATACTTATATTGTTAGTACTGTTTTAACTTCTGTGAATGCACAAGGTCATCTTACATACAAACAAACATATTTCAAAATGTGAAGATTAGCAGGAGAATAACATGTAAGAACACATCACTGGATAGAAAAACAGAAATTTTTATTTATAGTTTATGATGTGTAGCTGTGTCTTATACAGATGTTTCCAGGTTTGGTGTGTGGAGTAGAGGTTACAGAGGTGGAAGTCAGTGAACTCAGAAGAGTCACAAGATTGTGAAAGGTCAGCTGAGGAGTGTAGCGTGTAGTCCGCCTGCCTAATATAACACATGGTTGGATTGACAGAATCAACTGAAAATGTGCAAGTTCCAGCAACAATCAACAGTGTTAATATCTGAATAAAACAGCATTTGACTAAAAAAACAAATTTCCATGTATTGATTTATACATCTTTTTACAAAGCTTCAATTGCCTGATTTTTTTTTTTTTGTTAGCAAATATCTGCAATAAAAATTGCTGCCAAGAACTCATTGCCTTTATCGAATTTATGAGAGAAATAAAGAAAAAAGCAGGAAACAACTGGACAACTTCACTAATAAAATATGGTGAAGTTCTTTGTTTACCATTTTGTAGACTGTATGCAAACAGTGTTTCCAATCTTTCAGCAGTCCAGTTTTAAAAGTTGTTTTAATTTATGTTTATGTAAATTAAATTTCTTATTCATTTATTTTAAAGAACATATAAAGTAGATGTCAAACAAGAATGCCGACAACTCATAAATGTGTGATAGACACGGGAAAGGTCAGCGAGTGATAATTCTTACTCACCACTGACTGAGCCTTGGTCAATTAGCTTGAATTGTGTGTGAAACACAGTAAAATTGACATTTTTTGTCAGGGTTGTGATTAGCAGAAGGCAAATTGTCACATAAGTAAGAGAATAGAAGCTTGATATCAGTGTCTTTGCACTATGTCATAGCGCTGTTATTTTTAGATGTTAATGTAGCCAGAAAATATGTGGAGTGCTGGTAAAGAGGATGTTGGATAAGTAAAGACAAATTTTCAGCTGGTATAGTGTCAATTATGGTAAATAGAATAAGATCCTGTTGTGTCCTTCAAAAGCAGAGAATTGAGCTCCACATTTGTATTAAGATGCCCTTAATCTACACTCATTACCTGTTTTAAAGCATGTGAAAACAAACTGATGAAATCAATGCAGAAGGGGAAAAACAGTTTGGCTTGAATAAATTCACTTGATTTGGTTCATTTTAATATAAGCTACAGGACCACAAATGGGCCTTTCATTGTTGGGCTTTGCTGCAGCAAAAGCCACAGCTTCAATTAGTCTTAAGATGAGGACATCACATTACAGATACACCTACAAACAGGTAGCCCCAGTTTCATGGAGCCCACATGTTCAGCAGCAATGTCAACAGGATACGACCTCTGGTTTTGCTGTTTTTAGCCCATGTTATGTAAATCAAACACACACACACACACACACACACACACACACACACACACACACACACACACACACACACACACAAACGGTCTGTCTGAGAGCTGTACTGGCACTTCCAGTCTGATTAGTGTTTACCATGGTTGTGCCAGGTGTATGCGGTGGCTGGCTTTATGTCTGACCCTTTTTCTAAAGACTAAACTCTAGCTGAGTGCTGTAAGCCAAGCTCATAAACTGATGGGGCCTTTGCATCGTGAAGAGCAGTACACTATGTATTGCAGTACAATTCATCACTGTCATTTTCAGATTTGATACGTTTAGCTAAAAATGCAGATCAAATTGAACATTTTGTCCCATTGTTACATTGTTAGTGCATAAGCAGTGACTGCTTTTAGTTTTAGAATTCAGGATGTGTTTGTTATTTAATGCTGGGTTAAAAGCCTGTGTGATCTGAATGTTATTCAGTCTTTGAATTGTTTACAGTGCATGTTTGTTTTACAGAGCACAATGATCCTGGCCAGGTGGAAATCCAGTCTTAGGTAGTGTTTGTCTTTGAGCTGAAAATGTTATGACTCATAATGAAGGCTGCCATCAGCTACCATGTACAGAGGAAATCCAACACTATTCTCTATGTTTCCTCTGATGGAAAATGGAAGTAATGAGTCCTTATTTCCTCCCTTGGATGTGACCCAGTATTATGTATCCTGGTGTTAACTGTTGATTATGCCCAGTTCCCCTCACTATCTACATACCCAAATTCTTACCGGTTTGGGCATGTAATCACATCATACAAAATGTAAGATGGAAAATCACAGAAATGGTCATGAGTTGATCACTGGCTATGTAAATATTTCATTATTCTTTATTTTCAACCTGAGCAAAGGGGGCACACTGGGTTTCCTTTGTTCATATCACTGTTATGGCACTATGTATTGTTTATTTGTGTTATTTATTTGTGTTGTTTATAAGTGTTATTATTTTTTTAAATTATGGACTGTTGTGTTGTTTCGGAAGAACTTTTTGTGTTTGTTGTGTTCTCATGAAACAGATCTTTCAAAGTAATATAAGATTTAAAAAAACGATAAAAAAATAATGTGAACAGTCATTTTAGAAACAAAGAAGATGATCAATGGTTCTGTATATTAAGCTTATTTTTGAGAAATATTTTGTTGCCAAAACACCTAACATTTGGAACTTTAAAAATTAGACGTGGCTTCAAGAGTTGTAGAATTTAATGCAAACTAAAAAAATAAAGAACTGGAAGATCAACTCCAAATTAGATGAAATAACTAAAATAAGAGTTTATTTTTTTTCTCCATCATTTGTATTTGCCTATTTTTTTAAGTAGAGCCACCCTCAATATGCAAAATAATCTGATTATAGTAATATCTTAATCTCCTCTTTAATGGAATTGACAATTATGCAATGAATGGGTTTAATTTATCCAGTCATATTATAAGATGTGAAAATGGATCATAACCTGCTTAAGAGGCAGTTAGATTAGCTCAAAAACAAAGAATTTAGCCAGCTATTCTTGTAGCATCCATCACTGCTGCTCCACCACTTGGATGTCACATATGCTGACCTGAAAGATTTAAAGTCAAAATTGATAACCAATATTCTCAGAGGTGACAGTGCACTGTATTGTAAGTCCACATATCATCTCTGGAAGGTCAATGGCTTCCATCATAGCCTCGGTAAATGATATCTGTCTCTGCCAGATTGTGATACTGAGAGTGGCGTATAATGCTGTTTCATTCTGTAAAGAATGCACTATAATGTTTTTTATAAAGCTTTGACAGACAAAAATACTACATTTTATTGTTTTGGAAGTTCTATATATGAATATTAAATATATATTGTATTGCTTTAGTTCACTGGGACTGTTTGGCCAGTCTTCCGTTGTTGTTGCTTGTGTTGTTAGTGTTTTTTTGTGTTTGATTTTTCTTTGGAGGATTAAAATGAAGGAGTAGTAAGTCAAGCTGTGTACAAGCAATTATTCGAATGCTGCCACTGTAGAGTTCCATGTGAATTTTAAAGCATACCAAATGCAAGGTGGGTGCTGCATGAAAGCCCACAAGGAAGCACTCTTCTGTGAAATAGTTCAATGGGCGAGTGACCAGGCTTTTCCCACATTATTAGACAGGTCACTATCAGTCACACTGAGGTGAGTGACAGAAGACCATATTTACCCTCCACGATTCACCCCATTCACCAGAGACAAGGTTGCTGAGGTAGAGAAGACACAAAAGCCAACATTCATTAACATACTCCCATCAAGGAATGTTGTCCCTCAGACATAATGTGTTTACATCACCACACATTTAATTTTATGTATGATTTTATGACAAAGTGGCAGTTTTTATAAAGAAATTCTGCCCAGCTCTAGTTCCCTTTTGAAAGAGCTGGTAAATATGTTGAAGCTGGTGTTCCCCAGAGAAAAATTATCTGCTTAATTAAAAGGACCAGCAGGAAAGTCCTGGAATCATGGTGGCATAATTATAAAAGACCCATTTCTTTTAATCCTTGTTTCTGCAGCAAGGAGCCTCACATGGTGGAGCCAGGCCATGGCCACTAGTTAAGCACTGAGACCACACACCGCTTTTACAAGTAAAGCCAGTGGGAGGATGATGGTCCTTTAACTGGAGATGTGGGGCGCTGAGATCGAGTGCAGAGGTCTTTTTTACTGCAGTGGAGCCTGGGGAGGAAAACACAGCAACATCATTTATGACAGACAAGGAGTCAAGAAGTAAATCATAGTGTGGTCAGTTAAGTCTATGAATAGTTTGACCAGTTGGTGATCAGAACTGTGCACTGTAGTTTTATTTTATGAAGATCTTGAAAACAAAGCAGTTCTTTTCATATATCTCACATGCATTAGAATTGATCTGGATTATCAATGAATTATGAAAATGTATAGATTTACCAGCAGACACGATGAGGCATTATACAGAGGATGTTTTTGAGAACAAGTAATCCTGTGTTGAGCTTTTTTTTCTTCTTTAGGTGAGCTCTGTGTTGCGCCACTTCATCTAAGTGCTGGGGCCTTTGATTTGTGTCTCACAGCTGGGCCTGGGGAAGACATTTCTGTGGGCAGCTGCAGATGCTTAATCTCCCCCGCGCTGACACGGGCTCAATTAGTAGATAGCACACTTTGGGATTTTGCAAGAAAGTTGTCAGATAAATCACTGGAGAGGATTCCATGCTGGTTATCTAAAGCTTTGGCCCCAGTAGCCTGTTTCTCTTTGTTTGCTTACTTTGAGTTACAGGAGTAATAATTTTATGGCAGAGGCACACTGGGGCTATTTTGACAACTGTTTTGGTTTCCTTGAATTATACATTTTAGTGAAGGAAGTCATTATATTTTTGCATTTGTTTTTTATTAGTAAAATCGTAAGAAAAGTAAGAACTTTAATGTCGTAACCTCAGAGGTCATCACAGAAATGTAGTCATCACCCATTTCTTCCAATTCCTAACTGGAGTATCACGGCAGACAATTAAATGATTTTTGTACCCACGAGTAGTAGGTATACTTTAAAAAATAACCTTCTTTAATCATGTTTGAAATATCACCATATCTGGAAGCTCAGATAGCTGGGTGGTTTAGGTATGTGCACATTCACTCAGGCTGCAGTCCTCAGGCAGTGGCTGTGGGATGAATTCCTGTCATGGCCTTTTGCTTCATGTCCCTGGTCCTCTCACGTATCTTTGGCTGTCCTATACACTCAAGGCAATATAATATCAGTATATTAGAAAACTCAAAATCAGCTGGAGAATACTTTTAAAAGACAACCTTTACTTGTGAAGGTATTGATTTCACACATAAAACTTTATTCTTCAGGCTTGTTTCCTTTCAGTCAACCATCTCTCACATCTAGAGAGAGAGAGAAAAGAAATCAAACAACAGGAAACAAACAATGTCTTGCATATTCTAATGTCTGATGTTGTAAACATATTGCGAATCTTATCAAACGTTGCACTACTTTGCCCGAATTTCTTTTCAACTGCAACATGAAAGTATTCAATGTCTACTGCACAGCAAGACTAAAAGTCTTTGTTTTCTTGTACTCCTCTATATTACATGTTAATGTGTAATTTTGTCTCTCAAATCTCAAACATGTACAACTATGATACTGCTGAGTTATTTAAATTTGCAGAACTCAAATAACATTCTAAATAACAGAGAAAGTGGCGCTAGTTCTTAGCCTGACTTTACTGTTTTCTGTTACAAAAAACCCTTTTAAAGTGCAGTAAGTTAATAGAGGCATCCCAGTGAGTCATTGTGTAGAAGTAAACAGAAGTAGATTTTAGAAGTAGACAAAAACATGTCCTGAAGTTGCAGCAAGAGGTAGGAAACATTGACTTAAATGTGGATGAATATAAACAAATAAGACTTAAACAGTCTAGTGTTTTGCTGCAGTAGTAATTCATAGTAATTCAAAATATACACTAAAACCTCAAGCCTTTTAAACACACACAGTTCATCAAAGCTGTAGTCCATATTACTGTTATATATCCTTTTCCACAGGACCAAACCTCACTAACACTCACTGGGTGTTATTTCTTCAGGGAAATGGTACATTATGTATTCTCTCCCAGGTTCAATGACTGTGCGGTATTTACCCTTGTTAGCTCCAGTTCCTGCCTAGTGTTGGAAACCAGACATTTTTTTTTACCCCTTTTCCAGTCTATTTTGAAATTCTGGACAGTGGCATGTAAACAGTTTCCCATCCATCTCCAGTCAAGCAGCACTATAACCTCATTCAGTGTAAAAGAGAAACTGAAGTTAAAGCTATAAAATATAACCGATGTGACATTGTCACTGACCCACTGACCCACATGCTGCTGTCAGTGTTCATTTTTCCAGGGCTTTTGTGATGTTTACAAACACACATAAGAGAAGCAAAAGGGAAACTTAAGCTACAGCTGTTAATATTGACTTGTCCTACCTGCTATTTCATGACCAAAGTCCTTAAAAAGTAGTAACAATGAACTCTTGATTCCTATATGTAAACCATGATTTCCCTCTTTCATAGTCCTGTGTCATGATTTCATTGTTTTGTATTTGCGTCACTGAACAGAAATTAAAGCACACAATTTGTTTTCACAGGCACAATTAAGGTAATGATCTGGAAATACAAACCAATGGTGACCTTTTAATTCTATAGCTCTCTGTGGTTTCAACATGCCTCATGTGCTACTTTCAAATGTTAATGCATTGTGCAAGGCTGTAGGCTTTGTTCAAGAAATGCCTAGCACTAGCAAACCTAAAGACCCATGCGTAATAGCAACAGCTGTTCATGCATTTTAATCCGGCGCACTGGCCTTTCATTGAAAGGCACCATCTTTCTTCATTCTGTAATTACAGACTTGCCAGAGAGTTTGGCCTGAAGATCCTGGAGGTAGAAGCAGCAGCAGCTATGCCTCTTTCTCACCTCACTGGCCTTAAAGCTTGGTATTCATATTGCTCAGTAATTACAAACATTTGTCTGATAGTGCAATGTGAGCTTCTAAGTGCTTGTGTTGCTTCTAAGTGCTTGTGTTGCAACTGTAACCCCTGCTAGTATGTTCTTCCAGTAGAAAAAATTGTATTCATGTTACGCTCTCTGGCAGCTGATTTGCACCTCACCCACTGTGACAGATACTAAGCACATTCAGATCAGGAAAGAGACGTTTCCTGGTGTTTGTCTGTTACATGTTGTCAACATGTGTACAAATAGTGCACGGCTCTCCCCTCTGTGAGAACTTTTTGATGTTAGAATTGCTCACAGGTATGAATTAAGTACATGTCATGTTAATAATACCACATGTTGCTTAGACATGTTTTGATTCCTTTCCAGGAACCCTTAGAGGTAATGTGTTTGAGTCATAGACGAGATTTTAGAAAGGACATATGAAAAAAAATGGAATGAAAAAAGACATTTCATACAGGTACAGTATATCAATTGATTTAATCATCAGCTCATGCATTTACTCATTTACTGCCTTCACCTTCATATTTGTTTTGGTTGAAGGAATGATCCCACGCGCCCCACTGTCTCCTGACACTTTCCTTCACTTCCTCTCTTTCTGGTGGCAGCTACAGGGACACTGGTATGCCAACGTTATGTCACCTAATGTAGGAGACAAGACGGTAATAGCCTCTTTGACATATTACGCGTTGATACTAAGAGATGGGATCAGAAGTCAAAGGTGAAAAATGTGTGTGCTATTGGGAGGGAGGGAAAGGAAGCTGTAAGAGGAGGGTTTATTTATCTCTGATCGGGTCAGCTCACACTCAGATATGAAAGACAGTTTGGAGATAAAGATGTAAGGGAAGACTCAAATAATGGGTTTACACCAAGCAGGGTAACAGTCTGTGAGTGGATATGGCGATATGGCGAGGATGTTGACCATTTAAATGACAAGAAGGACATCATGATAGAGTTTCCTTAAAGCAGCTAAGATTACCATACATGCATGTCTATGAGGGCTCATGTGGTTTCTCAGAGCTGTGAGGAAGTACAAATTATTACAGCTAAGGCATACAAAGTACTAGAGAGATCTAAAAACTAAACTCAGCAATTTGTCACACCTAGTTTGGATAATTATTTTTTGATAGTCCATGTCCTTTTGGCTTGATTTTGCAAAAAGACGTTTGTGTAGTTTAAAGGCTGCGTTCAGACTGCAGGCATATCGGATTTCCTTCCATATCCAATTTTTGAAGATGACTGTCCAAACTGTTTTTAGCAAGTGGTCAAATGTGATCTGGCTCTGTTCAGGCTGGGCCACATTATCTGCCGATCTGACAGGTTGCCGTAACAACGACGTTGGGGTGGAGGCGTCGTTCAGTGCTTGTATTGTTTCATATAATTGTGACAACGGCAACAACAACAACGAAGACGAACATGAAGTTTTGTTACCTTAGCATATTGGCAATATTAGTGTCTCGGAGAGGTGGATAAAATCTCACACACACCAGACATTGTCAACTTCTTGTTCCTTTTTTTACTGCTCTGTAATGCGCGATGCTCTTCCTTGTGGCGCCTTACTCTCATGTCATTGATATGACATCACGCTCCGCCATATCCTATCGGAGTGTTTGGAGCTGTTCAGACAGACACACATCTGTCCATATCCGATATGAAACTACCTCCCAAATGTGGTATCAATTTATCCCGCAGAAATCGGATATCATGAGGTATGGGACTGTTCGGACTACAAACGAGATATCCGATATCAATCTAAATGGGCTAAAAATCGGATATAGGTGAAAAAGGCCAAAGTGACACTCTTGTCTGTAAATGTCTGTGTTCATTTTAGGATGGCATTTTGGGATTCAGAAATGAGGTCAAGTTTATTAGTTGCACCAAGAGGAAAATTATGTTCAAGCATTTATTTAATAGCCTCAGTAGAGGCTCCTCAGTTCTGGATTATCCAAATATACTTGTGTTTAAGAATTAGCAGTACCCCTGTCACGTAAAGAATGCAGACAGCATATTGCTGTTTTTGTAAGACAGAGTGTCTCCGCTAACTCAGACAGAGAACTGCAAAAACAATACAGGAGTTAAAAAAACATCTTAAAATGTGAGGGCCGGTGCCGTCACTGTTGTCTCAGGGAGTTCAGCTCGGCTGGGGTTTGGCACCAACTTGTCCGCAGCTGTCAGATTCCACGTTTTCAAGGACAGCATTACATGAGGCATGGTAACCTAACCTGGCATTCATTTGCAGACCCTGAGACAAAGATATGAGGAGTGTGAGTTCCTGAAGTTAACCTTTTTAATACAGCTTTAAGTACACCAATGTAAATGAAGCATTGATACACCAAAAAAATTACTGCATCAGCTTTGAAAGATGTTCTCATGAAAGGTGAACATAATCAATTCAGTCGGTGAGCTAGGTGATCTCTGCACAACCAGCAGATCAACATGTAGCATAATATAAAGCATAACATGGTAACTGGTAACCATAGTAACACGAACACAACTGCACTTCAAATAGCTGGAAACCTACAGATTCTTAGAATCATATTGTCAGCAGACATTGGACAGGAGTTGTCAGTGTTGCTACAAGTGGTGTTCTTAACCAGAGTTCTGATTTCTCAATATTCGTCCATATTTTAAGATAAGCCCTAAACTGCTCTGTTATTAATATGACACACTGTTATAACAGCTGAAGCTAAAGTTGTAACCTGTTGGCTTTCATTGTGCTATTTCAGAGGAAAACAAACTTTTCTTTTTATATGTGCCGCTTGAGCAAAACTGTAAAAAAAATAATAATAAGAGGGTTGCGCTGTAGTGAAACCTGTGGTTGGTTTGTCTTTTTTTTCTGATTCCTGCTTATACAGCAATATCTGGAGAATCATGAGTCATGTAAGCCTGAGGTACTTAATGCTGCGAAGGAGAACAACATCTGTGACTATCTGCATGACATTCTATTAGCCGGCATCTGTTGTTTACCTGAGTATTATAGATAAAATGGAGAATATTATCCCCTTCCTGGGAACTTCATTACAGTAGAGAGCATTCTGTAGCTCCTGTTAATTTCTAAATAGCCGCGATTAGAACATAATCCAGCATCACAAAGGAGTAACCACAATGGCTCAAACATTTTCCACCTGACATTTAGTTCTGACACATCTGTGATTGGCACTTGATTAGTGACTAATTCATGTCATTTACTCCTACAGTGAAATTTGTTGAGTAGAAAATGATGTTGTAAATCATAGAGGTGGGATTGTGGAGGGGCTTTAATCAGTGTATATCTCTGACAAGTGTGAAGGGGACAGAAGAAATATGTTGTTGCCATGGATACCACAAAAATAGATGCGAGGGAATATGCTTATTGATGTCAATGGAAACCTGCCACTCCCAGGGTGACATGATTCTGCTGAAAAGTTTTAGTTGCTGATGTCCAGCGGCCCACAAGCTGAGCTGGCCTTTGAGATCTCAGTGGATCCGTGCATAATGTCCTCATTGGCAGGAGGTTACCTTGGTGATCTATTCCTCTCTTTTCGATTATGAACTGATATTCTGGCTTCTCCAAATCCTGCCTCGTAGAATCCAGCTCACCAGCACCCCCCCCCCCCTCTTGCACACCCCCTGCTGCCTCCTCTGGCTCCAGTCTTGAACCTAACCCTCAGAGGAGCAGAAAATAATTAGGCGAGAAAATTGCGGCTGACACTATTTCTGAAAAGCAGGGTATTGTAATGGGAGCAGAGCAGGTATGCATTGTGTCTGAGGAAGCGATTGAAAACCCCTGTTTTTTTGGACTGCTGGGAGAGGCCCAAGGAGAGTATGCAGAGCTTTGCAGAGTACCTTAATGCATGTGGGAACAGGGCCTTGAGAGGACACGGCAGAGGTGTCTTCAACAATTGCCGGAGCCAAGGATACAGCTGAGTAACTAATTCAAACTGCTCTAGACTGACACACGCACACACACCCACAGACACACACACACACACACACACACACACACACACACACACACACACTCACACACACACACACACACACACACACACACACACACACACACACACACACAGACACCCACACACACACACAGACACACACACACAGACCCCCACACACACACACACACACAGACACACACACACCCACACACACACACACACACACACACACACACACACACACACACACACACACACACACACACACACACACACACACACACACACACACACACACACAGTCGTCTCCTTTGTCTCTCTCAATATGGCTCCCCCTCTGTCTGCTGCCCTCTCCTTGTTCCCATTATGAGTTCAGAGCGATGCTGTTCGGCCACCGCTCAAAGTTATCTTCATTAGCCTGTGTGGACTTGCTAGAGTGGCTGCTCAGGGAAGCTTTCTCTGAGCAAGGCACTCAGACAAGATGAATAAATGTTTTGTCCCACATAGGTCCAGCCTAAAGCAGCGACAGGCTGCACATAGAGATAGATGAGGTATTAACTGTTATATTTTTCAACAGAGGGCTGAGGAAGCGTGGCGGTTCAGAGGACAGAAGCAGATGCTGCTGCTCTGAATATTAAGCCTGTTAAATGAAATGTCCTCCGTACAGAAGTCGTCGCACAACTTACAATACAACATCGTATATTCAACACAGCTGCATGTTTACGTGTCGAGACAAGAGAAAGAGATCAAGATGTTATGTGATGCAGGTTCGATCAGAATGTTTTGGATTGCTTTTGTATTAGGCCCTGATGATTGTAGTGATACAAATGGAGTAGAAACACAGATAATGTTTCTTTCTCAACTTTTTTTCTTCAAAATTACACACAACTATAAACTCACATTCAGCTCATCATGCATCAGTGCGCATCTTATGAAGTAGCTTACGTAAAGCAAGTCAAGCTTATAGCATCCAAACTTTTGGTGATCAGTCAAGGTAATTCAGCAATTTCTTCTCCAGTTATCAGCTCTGAACCAGTTGTCTATTTCAGGTTTTGCTGACATTAGATGCACAATGTCACAAGTCAGCATCAGAAACACTGCAGCTGATGCAAGCATGAGCTCCAGGAGCAGCAGCATGGAATCTAAAACCACTGTTTTAGAAATCAGCAATCTTATTCTTCACCTATGATGAAACACAGAATCCTATATGATTTTTTTGCTGGTCTCCCAAGGTGCTCATGGGAAAGAGATCAGCCATTTCTCATTGTGATCAGAAGGAATTGTCTGGGGAGGATGGACTCCTGTGGGAATACTACAAAATGAAGAAGGGAATTATTAACTTCAACCCAGCTAGCTTTATATGACCATTAAAGATAGATATGGTGCTTTTTCCGTCTGTTTTCAGGGGAAGCATAGAGAACATGTCCATGGACTCAAACTGCCTTCCCTGACAAATTTAATATTGTGATAATTCAATAGAAAAGCTTTCTCACTTTCCATTATTCACAAAAATAGATATTCTTGGTATGCATCAGTCTTTCAAGTATCCAAAATGATTTTGCTCCCTCCATTAAGTGCAACACATTTACCTGAAATACACCTGAAATTAAGTTTGACAGATTTGTTGAAAGACTCACAAATAGAACAAACAGTCGATGAGTTTAACAAGTAATGGGTCCATTAATAAATGAATGCTCCTGGAACAATTACCATTTGATAATCGTTTAGTCAGTAACTTGTGGTCTGCAACCCTAAACCCTGCACAGTAAATGTTCTTAAATAGCACTTAAAATGGCTTTTCATATTCAAAAAAAAAAAATAAAAAAAATAAAAAAATAAAAAATATATATATATATATATATAGATATAGATATAGATAGATATAGATAGATATAGATAGATAGATAGATAGATAGATAGATAGATAGATAGATAGATAGATAGATAGATAGATAGATAGATAGATAGATAGATAGATAGATAGATAGATAGATAGATAGTGTATCTATCAACTCTTCTTAAAAGGCCATTTGTTTTCAAGTGCACCGTGTGTGTTTGATAGTCACAATGAAGGACTCAAACCCCAGTGATGTTTTCCGTAGAGAAACCACACTGGACTGCTGATTTAACGTAAACTACCCTTGTACCCATGGTGAGGAACCAATCATTAATGTGGACAGAGCATTGAGTGACTCCACAGAATGGAGACAGCACAGATAGAAAGGTGGTTGCAGCATAGCCAAAGAACTAAAGATGATCATTCAGTCCATATAGTTCTGATCACATTACCTATATGACAAGTATGGGAATGTTTTTTTTACTCTTACTTTTCATTCCATGTTGGGGAAAAGAAATTGCATCTCTTTGTATGTACAACTCAAAATACTTTGAATATATAGATTTTTGTCTGAAATATTACAGTGTATTATTCTTATAAGTAAACTTTACTGTACAAAACAATACAGAGAAGAAAAACAAGATTAATGATGTACTAAGGCAGTGAGTGTGAGGTCAGGCTTGAGTATTAAAAGCTGGAAAAAGTAATTAAAGTAATTCTGAAAAACACTTTTAGTGTGAATAGAGACGTTAACAATACAGACAGTACTTTCAGTGCTGCAGATGTGGCATCAGGTTGTTCACATTTGTTCAAATGGATAATCATGCTATAATAACACTGTAGAAGAAAGGAAATGTTTTGTTGTATGGTAGGAGCGATCAATGAGAAGTGTGCTCAGAGCTGTCACTTCAGCCTGTACATTCAGAAATTCATGTTTGCAAGATGTTGAGAAACAATTATGATGCAAATAAGTGTGGCAGATGATCATGGACAATCTTGTTTGCACAGTTGATATTACAAAAAATGGAAAAATGCTAAGCCTGCAGCCAGCGCTACAAACCAGTCTGTGTTGTGTTAAGTAGCTCTCTTTGTCAGCAGAGCGTTACCTCCTCATATTCACATCACTGTCAGACTCATGTTACTTTTTCTAAAAGCCATCAGGATTCGTCACTGTCAACTGCCTGTCCCTCAGTCCATTAAAGATGATTGATAGAGCTAGAAAATCTTCCGCCCAGCTGTTGTCTTTGACTCATCCCTGAGAAATTGAAAGGAGCTCAGAAAAAGGACGGCCCCTCATCAAAACACTTTTCTGTGTTGATGATGTGAAACAAGATCTTTTTTTTTTTCCTTTACACATTGTCAGCCTTTTATTACTCACTTTTTCCAGGCAGTTTTTGCAAATAATCATGATATATCCGATAAAGATAGTGATTAGAGTCACATTTTGCTTTTGTTCGGGACATTCCATTTTATCTGCTCCTCAATCCTTTTTTATTCATTGGTTCAGAATATGTAAACATCGCCTGCAGGCTGGCTTAAGTATGTTGTCCTTACTTTGGTGCATAAATTTATTATGAGCAACTTGTCCTCTCCGTTGGATAAGTCTTTACAAAGGGAATTGAAGAAGAGGCATGTCCGTTTGTCCATCTGCCGCTGCTACTGTTATCCCCTAATGTCTTGTGAGGATTTTTACAGGACAACTTGAGGAGGATTTTATGATGTTTCAGTGTGATTGATATCATGCTCTTGGGGGGATGTCAGGCTTTCAGAGACGGATAATGTGGATTTCTATCTCTCTGCCTTCTTGTGTAAGACATGCCATCAATCAAGTGTATCGTGGCCTTAACCCGGTAAAATTAAAACCTTAGGGGGGCGGGGGGCCTGGGGTCTCCATAGAATCAGGACACGCACATCAACAGGGAGAGCGACAGAATCGGAACACAGATCCACAATATAACAGGCTCACCACAGAGAATACAGCAGAAACAAGATTCCCACCACATGGCAGAGAACACAGTTAATGATCTAACTGTAAATCACCACTGACAGTGGAGAGGGATTACGGGAAGAACAGTCTCATTTTCACTGTGTGCAGAGGCGTTATTAGATCCTGGCCCAGCTAATTTCATTCATAAGCTTGTCAATATTTACCAGCAAATGCACAGCACCCTATGGCAGGCCGACCTTCCTACTGAGAGGAGATAATGTGAACATAGCGATTCAGTAACCACAGTCATACCCATGAATAATACTTTGCTGAGTCTCGTTTCTATACATGCTTTTTTGTCTGAACATGATAAACCACACAAGCTGCTAATTAGCATAGCTGGTTTGAGATGTCGTGTCCATGCTTTTGCGTGTTTCTTGTCAAGTGAGTTTCACCCTAGCTTTGTACGTCTTTGTGTTTCAGTGGATGGCTGCATACACAAAGCAGCAGGGTCCTGTCTGTATGATGAGTGCCACCAACTAAATGGCTGTGAAACCGGCAAAGCCAAGATCACCTGCGGCTATGAGCTCCCTGCAAGATGTGAGTATCATTAATATGTTTGTTTGTCCTGTTATGCGTTCACTGATGGTAACTTACAGGAATATTGTCTAATCAAAATAGCTGCCATTTCTGCATCACCTGATGGTTAGTGAACATTAAGATTAAGCGATAAACATTAGCATGGTCATATATTGCTCTATCTTGTATTGGTCTATATTGTTTTTATGAAATGCCATTATTTATTCAAGCCTGAGGATCCTGAACCAGTTGGTGGTCCACACAGGAATCATACGAATGGAGACAATCAATGCCATTAAAACAAATTTATTGTTGCTGGGTTATCCAGAGGATTTTACCATATGTGTGTCTGTGCAATTATTTTGAACCAAAGGTATAATTGAATTTGGGATGATGATCCTATTGTCAATCTGCATTCAGACCAGTAGATAGAAACTTGGGTCATTAATTAGCAATCCAAAACTATAGCCACAGGCTTTCACTGTATAAAAGAAAACTATTTTAAATGTTACCTATTTGTTATAAATGTGGAGTTGTTTTTGGGGGACAATTTATATAAGTGGTGCTTATTTGTTCGCGAGAATGGAATGACATCTACACACAATTAAAGACATTAAGGGGAGCTGTTGCTTAAATGATTTTTCATCCCTGATTGATTCTGTTAACGAACCATATAACTCTTACTGCCATTCCATACATGATGGGAAGAGGGACTGTGATGTTTGATCATATTTCCCTCATTGATGTAGGTGTGTGTGTGTGTGTGTGCGTGCGTGCGTGCGTGCGTGCGTGCGTACGTGCGTGTGTGTGTGCATTTTACCTTGACTCAGGACTGGAACATGTTAATATTACAAATAGCCAAGTTCATTTCTTGTCGGTACTTGTCAATATTTCATGTCACTTTCATGGCAAACTTGAAATGAAAAACAATTTAGGATGGAAGAAATGTCACTTTGTGTAATTCAGTGGAGCCAAACGTCCCAGCAGTCCTAACCTTACGCTGAAGGATTTCCAACAGACAGGAAAGAGAAGACATTAAGGCCCAGATGAAATTAGGCTGTGTTAATACAGAGTGTCGTAAAGATGTCAAACAAATGGAGCAGATAAACTAGAGTCAGGCTTGTGGGCCGCGAGTTCAATTGTGTGCATGGCCAAAAAAAGGGTGCACCATGACAATTTAATAACCCATAATGTCACCTGGGTGCAATCACGTTGCCACTGGGTCCTGTTGTTGTAATTATCTCTTGGCAAAACAATGTCTTTAGGATGATAACTTGTAATAAATTGAATATTTTATATATTTATTTATTTTGCTGAGGACATTCAGGTCTTTTTTGACAGTGATGGTATTTCATATTGCAGCTATCTTTACTCCCAGCCAGTATAGTTTTCTTATCTTCCACCTCTGATCACTGTCACCATCAACCGTGTCTCTCTCATCCACTCGGTGCAGCTGACAGCAGCTTGACATTTCTTTGAGAGCACGCTCAGCTCTGACAAGAATCTTTCTCATTCCCAAAGTCTATCCACTGTTTTGATTTTGTTCTTTTTCCATTAATTTCCGTCTCTGTCTTATTTGTTCCACCTACACGCATTTTTAAAGCCTCCGTGACTGCACAGAACAATATTCAGTTCAGGAAGTAGTCTGTCCACCCCCTCACTGCTGAACAAAGTAAACAAAAAAGACAGTACACAATGTTCACATTTTGGATTTTTCATTAATTCTGGGATGCAATATGTAGGTGCAGCAAAAAGATAAAAGCTGTGAGTAAGGGAGGCAGTAAATATTCGATTAATTGAAAGTTACTGTTATGTTAATGTGATACTTTGGCTAATGCTAAATGCAAACAATATTCCAAAAGGACATGGATTACAGTGTTTGTTTCTACAAACTGATTAAATCCAACAAACAGGGTAATGCCATTATTCTAAATCATCACAGTGAATGAGAGAGGTAGCAGTTTTAACACCATTTACCCATTCAATGCAGGCCTGCTTACAGTGTATGATGTGACTTTGATGCAGCCCAAACCAGAAGACAGAGAGCACCCCGTTTCTGGCACCAGCTAATTCAAGGAAGAAGAAAATTAAATAACAACAGTTTGAACTTGAGGACACACAATGTAACAGGAAGGATAAATCTTTTTTTTCATTTGTCATGTCAGTCCATTCTTAGCTAAGTATTTCTCTAGTCATGTGAGGCATAACACACAATTTAACCCTTATTTTCCTGGGTTAAATTCTTTGTAGGCAGGGGTTTGGAGAGAGAGGTCATTAAACAAGTGTTTTGTGTTTATGCTTTCATGAGTTTTTGGAAAGCAGACTCTTCTCAAACATCATCTCTACTGTGACTGAGAAAACCCACAGAAGTGGGTACTACACAGAAGTGTAGTAGAACAGAACCAAATGACTACATTCACACATCCTTTACTCGTTGAACGTGGCTAAAATTACAGAAATTTAGAGAATGGACTTTGTAGCAGCACAGTTGCACAGTCTTTGTGTGAGAGAGGATTATGTAAAAGTAGTCAGTTGTTTCTCTTAAGGGGTCCATGCAGCGGCTCCTCTCTCTCCCGCTAGAGCGGTTCTTTCCTGTTTTTTTTCACTGCCTGTGGGTCTGAGGGGACTGTAATGTCGTCTGTACTGTATGTCGTGCATATATGGTACATTTGACATTAAAGTTGACTTTGACTTTAACTTTGATATAATGGTCCTCACCTAACCCGACCAAATCCTAGAATCTGGAAAACAAAGGCTTCCTGCATCAGTAGATATATTAACAAATGAAAAATCCACAGTGAATACGCTCGGATATCTAACAGTTCAATTTGTGACCTCACAAACCGAATGATTGAGAGAGTTATTGACCTGTCCTGAGTCATGTCTGATTATCCACCCGGATATGGGCGTGGTCATCCCTCATGGGGGCTCGTGTTCAGGCTATGGTAGCAGTGTGTTGCTATGACCTGGCTCAGAGCTACACACTTAAAAGTTTTTCACAAGCTGCTGAAGTCAGCTAGAATTTGGCTAACTAGTTAGTCATATGTGTGTGTGTGTCCACTAAAGGCCACTAAATGGCCGCGCCCATTAGCATGGAGCGTTTCAGAGCTGATGTTCAGTCAAAGATATTGAAGACCCCGGATCGCCATTTACACTGTCCAAATACAGTGTAGTTGGACATCTGGCGGCTGAATGACATGAACTAAAAAAAGCATGTAATGGGACCTTCAAAGGTCCCATATTATGCTTGGAGAGAAAATCAGTCAGCATGAGAGCTGCATTTCCTATACAACTGAAGTACAGGTGTTTGTAAAATAAAGTAATGATGAAGTAATCGATGCTTTCCCGAATATTTTCTGGAGGCTTTAAAATCTTGTTACATCATGTTTTCAGACCATAAAGTGATGATTCAGTTGGTGAGTCAGTTAAAACACATACTAACTCTGAATATCCACCCTATGTGTTTACGTAACTAAAATCTCAACTTCATAAACATATTTTTGGCATCCTAAGCAAAGAAATCACTAAGTTTTTCCAAATGTATTTGAAACTTGTCTTGCTTACATGTCTGCAGGCCCCACTGTACAGTACTGTACACACATGGAGTCTCATTGCATGCAAAATTGCTTCTGCTGATGCATATTTGCAGATGGTGGGTCATCTTCTCTCCTAAGAGTGAGAGGAACACAAGCAGATGGACCATTTAGCCATTGCATCTTGGCAAAGCTTAGTATTTCCAACTTCGGTATTCTCCTGATTCTGCTTTTCACATTTTACTATAAATGCATCATGTCTTAAAAGTATTGAACTCTTCTTTGGGGACCCATTGCCGGAATTCATTCTGCCACATATAATTGAAAATAAGTGTAAATCATGAATAGTGCAGAACAAACTGTAAATCGCTTTGCTTTTATTTAAAGTCCTAGGGGGTTAGACTTGGCTTCATCCTGAAGCCCCAGCAGTCAACTCATGACTTTGCCAAAAATGCATGGAAATGAGCCATTCCTCCTAATCTCACAGCATTTTGAGTTTCGAGTGCTACTTTGAAGATATCAACCACAGTGTATTCAATTTCACTCAACAATTATGTTGCTGTGTTGGTCAATTTTCTTATTTATGCAAGGAGTAGAGAAATTGCGGTCCGAATATAATACTCTAGTATAGCAATAAAATGTTTCCTTGTGTCCTGGAAAGCTACTTACTTCCCATAGGGAGCAGAGCAGCTGACGTAAAATCAGTTATCCAGGTTTAGTGATTTGATGTGATGAGGCAATGGAAACGGACCGTGCTAACTTACCCTACCTAACTTTTTTTTTTCCTCTAGACAAGAAAATTGCTCTCCATTACATCCCACTAAGCAGTTTAGGCTGTGACTCCCAGTGGCTAATGAGCCTTTCCTTTAAGATGGCCAAGCACATGTGGGACTGATTATTATGGAACTGGCCCAGGATTATTAATCAATGACAGTAATTACTCCCCTACCATGGCCAAAAGAAAAATAAAACTGTCAGTTACATTAATATGACAAGGAAATGGTCTTATTTGCCCACATGGTATGCAAGTTACTCATCATTTCATTGATTAATGGCCAAATAATAATGTAGTGTCAGATGTAACTCATCACATGTTTAGGAAGATCTCTTTCAACACTACATGTACTGTACATTGAGTAGAAATGACACAACAGTAAAGAAGCCTGTTTGTGGATCCATAAAGGTAACCAAAAGATAGATCTGCTTCAGCTGGGCATTGCGCATGAATTTTAATTTTCATGTGTAGAAGCCTAGACCACAGAGACTCACTCTGTTAGTAATTACAGGTGTCAGAGATATTCTGACACAGCAGTGATATTCATTCATTCATTTAAATGCAAACATCAAAAAGGTCTCTTCTAAATACAGTATTTACTTCAGGACCTTTTTGCACATTTCGGTTATGCGGCTGCTTCAGCCCAGCAAACACTGCCAACCTTTTAACCCTGCAACTGGACACTGCATGTTTGAAATTAAATGTGCTGATATTTTTGTGCATTTTAGCCGTTTCTTTCTTTGCTTGATTGTGGTTGTGTCATCAATAACCTCACAAATCGGGCAAACTCTATGGCGTGTTTTGTGAAAGTGTTGCTTATACATGATTAACTTTGATGGAAATTAAATATCAAGCTGACATTTTCCTAATGTGGTTAAGCAGTACATAAAATTAGATTATTATTAAGTCAAATGAACATTTAATAATATACCTACCCCTGAAGGAAAAAAGCCGAAAGGAGAAGATATACTTCACAGCGTGCTCATATGGTCCAAATTAATTGGGCTGCTGGTTAGTTTATCTTCGTTTTACTCTAGTTATTTTATGAATAGGTAAGATGTCAGGTCTGACATATTTTTAGTATTACAGTTATGAATGATTACATTGTTGATAACAGTATATACGAAAACAATCTGTCCTTCAGTTAATGATCAGATTTAAACTTTTGTCGTTGACACTTGTGATCCCCCCCTAAAGTGTACTACGTTAATTATTTATCAAAACCAACCACCTCAGAATGCAGGGGATTTCTTGATGGCTCAGTTGTTACTTTTCTCTAATGTAATTATTGCTCATCAGCTGAGGTTGATTGATCTTTTCAGAAGTGTTTCAACCCGGCAATAATGAGATTGGCAGCTGTTTTTACAGAATATATTCAAGCTGTGGGGTAGCGTGAAAGCAGAAATTGCTGAGAAATGGTAGCAGTGCTGTATGTTTAAAGTTGAACATCTAATGTGTGAACCATGTTCATTTCACAGCTGTGTAACAGCACAGTGCTCTGAATGCATTTCAGTCCTGTCATGATTAACGTTGTTTAAAATTGTTAACTGTTCAGAACCCGTAAAGATTAAGTATTTTTGAAACCTGACCACATGCTAACTTTTTTCAGAAAAAAACTTGTTCCAAGTGCTGTGAAGTGCAATTGGCAGTTACATGTCTGAGGTGACCCAAATGTATAAAAAAGGATGAAACTCTCGGGAACAATGAACAAGTTGATATCTGCCCACTGTAGGCCCTTTGCTCACACACATTCTAGCTCTAAGCACAAAAATATATACATTTTGATTTTATTCAGAACATTTAAATTCTCTGTTTTATGGACAGTCCTTTGAGAACTTGAGCAAACATGGAAAGTGGACAAAAAGAAGTGTATGAATATGTTATTAGGATAAGAGTTTGTAAGAGTTTGACTTCACTGCATGAGTCATTTGAACTGCTCTGTTTGTTTTTTTTCATTCAAACATCAACATTTACTATGAATGTGAGTATGGGTACGATAGCATTGATGCTACTCTGCAGTGACTAAATACTGTGTCTTCAATGTCAAAGTCAGCTTTATTGTCAAGTGTACCATATATGCACGGCATACAGCACAGATGAAATTGTAGTCCTCTCTGACCCACGGTAGACAGTACAACAGACAGTACAACAAACAGTACAACACAGGTAGTACAACATGGGACAACACAGGCAGTACAACACGGGACAACACAGACAGTACAAAAGGCAGTACAACACAGACAGTACAACAGGCAGTACAACACAGACAGTACAACAGGCAGTGCAACACAGGTAGTACAACACGGGACAACACAGACAGTACAACACAGGCAGGACTGTTATTATGCTAGTCCACATAACAATCTGAATTTGAAGGTACAGTTTAAGTAACTGAGAATGTTAATGTCCTGCAGGAACTTCTTGAGGGATGCTGTGTTGACTTTATAGTTTCATCTACAGTCTTTTACCCAGTTGTTTTTGCCTCCCTTGGGCTATGTTGACAGTTCAAAATGTTTACACTGTTTATTGTTTTGCTTATTTCCGTGCACTTGTTATTTTCTCACTTTTAAGTGTGTGCTTTTAATAATGAATCATAGTTAGATGCAAAAAAGAGGCTACAATTTTGTTTAATCATGTCTCTTTCATAACAGTGGCCTACTTCTATTTTAATCTTTGGTAATAGTTTGTGATTCTCTCGCTTTTTTTTTTTTTTTTTTAGATCAGACACAAATGACACGTTTACATGTGTGGAAATGTTTTCACAACATCCACTGTATGGATTCTGTACTCATTTTGATCTCTAAATTTAGTCTGTTTTCACTGAGCAGATAAACAGATTGGCCTTCTATTTCTACTGACATGTCCCTCAAGAGAACAAACTGCTCATTGGGATGCACAGGGATCTGCTCTTCACTCCGACTCGTCAGTTATAAGGTTATAGATTTCAGCCTTTAGAGTATTGCCTCCACCTAGGCCATTCTGATTGTTTTGAGACACAATGTTATCCACGCAGCATCAAGACACTGGAAGACCTTTAACCACACTTTAACCTGAGACTGAATGCTAACTGTTTTGAGTGCACAGAGCAGACTCTGTGCCTCCAGAGCTGTAGTCAAGCTTCAGCAGAACAACACACAGCTCCAGGAGTCGACTCCTAGTTGTCTCCTGAATTCACTGAATGTGCATGCTGCTCACAACAGCTATCATTATCAGGTGTGGGTTTCCTTTAATGGCTCATGTCAGATTCATGCTTCTCCTTATGCAAATGATGTGCTCAATTAGTGACATTATAGTGAATGCATTAATTCACCATTTATTTAGATTTATTTATGACACTGATATTCTTCATTTTAACTTAATAAGAAATAAGTCTTTGAGGGTTTGAAAATATAAACATTGAGTATCCGTTATGTATATTTTAGGTTACTACACGGGTAAGGTTGCAAATCTTTTAATGGAATTATAGTATGATTATAAACTATGCAGAAATATGGTGCCGTCTTTTGTGACTTGTGTGTGCAGTTCTCCAGTCTCATCACAAGATACAGCAGCGTTTAGCATGTCAAAAAGTAAAGGAAGAAGAAATCTTTGTCCAATCTTGTCTCTGGGTAGGCTCGGGCTGAGGTAGATGAGGATCGTTGAAATGGTGATTGTGAGTTAAATTAATGCAGCCCAGACAACCTTGGGAAGGTATTACTTCTTCTTCTTCTTTTCCTTTCGGCTTTTCCCTTCAGGGGTCGCCACAGCGAATCAATTTCCTCCATTTAGCCCTGTCCTTTGAATCCTCTTCTCTCACACCAACTACCTTCATGTCCTCCCTCATTACATCCATAAACCTCCTCTTTGGTCTTCCTCGAGGCCTCCTGCCTGGCAGTTCAAAACTCAGCATCCTTCTACCAATATATTCACTATCTCTCCTCTGGACATGTCCAAACCATCTCAGTCTGGCCTCTCTGACTTTATCTCCAAAACCTCTAACATGTGCTGTCCCTCTGATGTACTCATTCCTGATCCTATCCTTCCTGGTCACTCCCAGAGAGAACCTCAGCATCTTCATCTCTGCTACTTCCAGCTCTGTCTCCTGTCTTTTCTTCAGTGACACTGTCTCTAGGCCAAACAACATCGCTGGTCTCACCACAGTTTTGTACACCTTTCCCTTCATTTTAGCTGAAACTCTTCTATCACACATCACACCTGACACTTTCCTCCACCCGTTCCATCCTGCCTGTACACGCTTCTTCACCTCTTTTCCACACTCTCCATTGTTCTGGACTGTTGAGCCTAAGTACTTAAAATCCTCCACCTTCTTGATCTCTTCTCCCTGTAACCTCACTCTTTCACTTGGGTCCCTCTCATTCACACACATGTACTCTGTCTTACTGCGGCTAACCTTCATTCCTCTCCTTTCCAGGACAAACATCCACCTCTCTAGCTTCTCCTCCACCTGTTCCCTGCTCTCACTACAGATCACAATGTCATCTGCAAACATCATAGTCCAAGGAGATTCCTGTCTAACCTCGTCTGTCAGCCTGTCCATCACCATAGCGAACAAGAAGGGGCTCAGGGCTGATCCCTGATGCAGTCCCACCTCCACCTTGAACTCCTCTGTAACACCTACAGCACACCTCACCACTGTCTTACAGTCCTCATACATGTCCTGCACTGCTCTAACATACTTCTCTGCCACTCCAGACTTCCTCGTACAATACCACAGTTCCTCTCTGGGCACCCTGTCATAAGCTTTCTCCAGATCTACAATAACACAATGCAGCTCCCTCTGGCCACCTCTACTTCTCTATCAACATCCTCAAAGCAAACACTGCATCTGTAGTACTCTTTTTTGGCATGAAACCATACTGCTGCTCACAAATGTTCACTTCTGCCCTTAGTCTAGCTTCCACTACTCTCTCCCATAACTTCATTGTATGGCTCATCAGCTTTATTCCTCTGTAGTTGCCACAACTCTGCACATCTCCCTTGTTCTTAAAAATGGGCACCAGCACACTTCTCCTCCATTCCTCAGGCATCTTCTCACTATCTAAGATCCTGTTGAACAACCCAGTCAGAAACTCTACCGCCACCTCTCCTAGACACTTCCATACCTCTACAGGTATATCATCAGGACCGACTGCCTTTCCACTCTTCATCCTCTTCAATGCCCTCCTCACTTCATCCTGACTAATCTTTGCTACATCCTGGTCCACAACAGTCACCTCTTCTAGTCTTTGTTCTCTCTCATTTTCCACGTTCATCAACTCTTCAAAGTACTCTTTCCATGTTCCCATCACACTACTGGCACCTGTCAATAGACTTCCATCCCTATCCTTAATCACCCTAACCTGCTGCACGTCCTTCCCATCTCTATCTCTCTGTCTTGCCAACCTGTATAGATCAGTCTCTCCCTCCTTACTGTCCAACCTAGCATACAAGTCATCATAAGCTTCTTGTTTGGCCTTTGCTACCTCTACCTTCACCTTACGCTGCATCTCCCTGTACTCCTGTCTACTCTCCTCAGTCCTCTCAGTGTCCCATTTCCTCTTGGCTAACCTCTTTCTCTGTATACACTCCTGTACCTCCTCATTCCACCACCAAGTCTCCTTATCTACTTTCCTTCCAGATGACACACCAAGTACTCTCTTACCTGTCTCCCTGATCACATTAGCTGTAGTTGTCCAGTCATCTGGAAGCACCTCCTGACCACCCAGAGCCTGTCTTAACTCCTTCCTAAAAGTCATGCAACACTCTTCCTTTTTCAGCTTCCACCATTTCGTCTTTTGCTCTGCCTTTGCCCTCTTGATCTTCCTCACCACCAGAGTCATCCTACACACCACCATCCTATGCTGTTTGGCTACACTCTCACCTACCACTACTTTGCAGTCACTGATCTCTTTCAGGTTACACCGTCTACACAAGATGTAGTCTACCTGTGTGCTCCTACCGCCACTCTTATAGGTCACTCTACGTTCCTGCCTCTTCTGGAAGAAAGTATTCACTACAGCCATTTCCATCCTTTTTGCAAAGTCAACTACCATATGTCCTTCTGCGTTCCTCTCCTGGATACCAAACCTGCCCATCACATCCTCATCACCTCTGTTTCCTGCACCAACATGTCCATTGAAGTCTGCTCCAATGACAACTCTCTCACTTCTAGGCATGCTCTGCATCACTTCATCAAAGTCCGACCAGAATTTATCCTTCTCCTCCAGCTCACATCCTACCTGTGGAGCATACCCGCTAACAACATTGAACATCACACCTTCTATTTCTAGCTTAAGACTCATCACTCTATCCGACACTCTTTTTACCTCCAGGACATTCCTAACAAACTCCTCCTTCAAGATAACTCCTACTCCATTTCTCTTCCCATCTACACCATGATAGAACAACTTGAACCCTGCTCCTAAACTTCTAGCCTTGCTACCTTTCCACCTGGTCTCCTGTACACATAGTATGTCTACCTTCCTTCTCAGCATCATGTCAACCAACTCTCTACCTTTTCCTGTCATAGTTCCAACATTCAACGTCCCTACTCTTAGTCCTATACTCTTGGTGTTCCTCTTCTCTTTCTTCGAGCGAACGCACTTTCCTCCTCTCCTTCTTCGACCAACAGTAATCCAATTTCCACCGGCGCCCTGTAGGTCAACAGCGCCGATGGCAGTCGTTGTTAACCCGGGCCTCGACCGATCCAGTATGGAAGTCATAGGTTTGATTCGCATCTTTGATTTGGCAAACGTTTTACGCCGGATGCCCTTCCTGACACAACCCTCTGTATTTATCCGGGCTTGGGACCGGCACAATAAGACACTGGCTTGTGTCCTCTTGCGGCTACATTAAGGTATTACACTTTAATAAAAGAATTAAAACAGTAAATAGTATCAGTTTATAGTGTCTGTGTTCCTCGTGATGTATTCAGTGTTATTTTGCCGTCAAACTCCAAATTTATTGAAACAAAATGAGAAAATGTGAACCTCAATTTACTAAATGATTTTTTATGTGGTTATTCGTCATGTATGATGCATGTCTATAGAAAAGATGCTTTTATTCACAGTTCACATTATAAACAATAACTAATTTACAAGAATCCAGCCATTTTCTTGTCGATAGCACGTCATCTCGTCTAGCTAGAGCCGCTCCCGCCACTTTGTGGGTCATGGGGCTGACTACGGGCGAGAGGTGGGGTACACACCTAACGCATTGCCGATGCATCACAGAGCCACATGAAACACAAACAACCAGTCACACACACACACACACACACACACACACACACACACACACACACACACACACACACACACACACACACACACACACACACACACTCATACCTACGACCAAGTTAAAACCAATCGATTCACCTAAATTGCATGTTTTTGGAGGTGACAAAAATCTGGGGAACCTGGAGAGAACCCATTCAAACATGAGGAGAACATACAAACTCCTAGCAAAAAGGACTCCAATCCAGAAACTTTTTGCTGTGAGGTGAGAGTGCTATCAGCTGCATCACTGTGCCATAACTAATTTAAAATTTAATTTAAATATTTGAACCGAAATAAGTCAAACCAATGATTTTAATACGAGCACCTGTAAACTGAAATATTTATCACTAAGAAATATGTATGCAGATATTCTGACACATGGCTTTTCATTGTAAATTATATGAAATAAATGCGGATATTATGAAACCATACCTGAAAGAGGTGCACCCTCCTGAACTGAAGTCAGATTTTTTCCATAAATATTTCTTGTGATTGAAAAGGTTCTCAGTAACAAATGATTGGACAGTTTTCTTCCTAACAGATTTACGCTGCTGATGTTGAACTTGATCTGTTGAGTTACTAAACAAACACATATAAAACAAGGTGGTATGAAATCATGTGAACTGAGTTACGGTTACACTTCTGTGCTGCTCCAAATATTTTTTCAAGGTTGGCTGGGCAGTGATTTATTAAAGGATTGAGAGTCATGGGAATTTACAGCATCAGATTCTCCCAACTTATTTTCATAATATCATTAAGCAGCTTCACATTTCCACAGTGATGGTACTTGATGCATCATCACACTCTAACTCCTCAAACTAATAACTTTGAAACTAAATGAAAAAGATCAGCATTAGTAATATTTTCCATTTGCTTCCTGAAATTTGTTTTCATTAATTATTTTCTTAGTTAAAGATGAATGCTCACTGTGACAGTATTCATCCAATAAGTTTAACAGTCATTCACGTGGAAAAACAGCCAAAGACAGGTTGATATTGTGTTAGCACAGTTCAGTTAAGGAAATCAGAAACTGTTTTTGGTTGCAAGCTTCAGTGGAACTTCCAGAACCATATCACACCTTAGGGAAACACCCCAGTTCAGTTCAGCTCCCTCTTTATCTACTGCTCCCTTTCAGTACCTAATGGGAGTCTCTGGTGTTTACTGTAACTGCACCTGTGCTAATAATACTAATCATCAACCAGTGATAAATTCTTCCTCCTGATAGCATGAGGAATCTTTTCCATGCCCTATTTAATCTGGGAGACCGTCTGTTCCGTCTCTCTCCACTCAGCAAACACAGATAAATCAGAGTAAGTATCCACTATTAGGAAGTGACATAGAGCCCATTCTGATTAAATTACTCCTTAGAACATTATCACTCGGTTGAGCTTGTTTATCGAAGCAGTCTCAGCCACATCACATGCACTTTCCGATACCTTGAAAGTGCCATTGGACAGCTGCAATTTGTTCATTTGGGTGCAACCTGTTTACGAGGAAGGATTTATTCATTTTAGGACCTTTTTTGATCAGCATGTTTTCATTGTTAGGCTTTTGCTTTAGACTTGTAATCCTGGGTGTCCTTCAGCATTATCAGTAGAAATGTTGTCAATGGGTTAAATCATTTGAGGTAAAAAAAACAAAACAAAACACCTTTTCCATCCATTTGTTCTATCACACATCTTTTCTTTTATCCTCTGGCTTTTAAAGGGTCTCAGAATCTCAGGGGTTCAATCAAGCTCTAGCCCTTCAGAGCAAAAACACAAAAATAACACATTTGTAAAGATTTTCATCCAACAGCAAAACATCGTTAACATTGATAGCCTTGCATTTCACGAGTGGTAAAAATGACGAATGGCTGAATAAACTGAGTTTTATCTCTATATAATGGAAAAAATGGATGCAGAGTGAATGTTTCAAGGTGTTTTCTCTCACTCTGTATTCACAGTTAGGGTGAAAGAATTTCTTTGTTGTTGTAGATAAATTAGCAGAGTTTAACTCAACCCTGGTGGCCACCCCAACCAGACACACTGCTGGGTCAACATCTTCACTGCACACTGTTAGCGTTCACATCGTAAATGTCACTTCATCACTTTTAGCACAGTCCATTTACCAGACGGTGTCTACCTCAGACTTTCTCAGACAGTTTGAATGTCGTAGTGTTTTTGCCTGGTATTTCAGTCGCTTGGCCCACCTGTCAGTTATTATGGTATTAAGTGGTAGTAGTTATCAATATTTTTTAAATATTAATAATAGTTTTTTTTATAATTTTGACAAATGCAGTATTTCACCTTTGTAATTACAATTCCAAATCAAATACGAGAACAAAAAAACAAACCAATTAAATCAAGGAAATTTAAGCTACTAAAGCTTTTTCAAAGGTGACAACCCTTTGATACATGAAAGATTGTGGTCAAGTCTTTCTTTCAGGATGAAATTTTATCTGCTTCTGATTATGTCCTTCGAAATTTGGAGCTGAATTAATGACTGAATAAATTAAGCATGAAAAGGAAAATCGGACATCAATGAGTGGCCAGATGTTTTTGGCATTATTTATGAGTTTAAAAGTTCCCCTGCTTCAACAGATGAATCAGCTCACTTTCTGGATTCTTACTGATTTTAAATGTGGAACTCTGAACACAGTAAACAAACATAATTTCATTGCAGGCATATCAAGCACTAAGTAGTCCTCTACATCCTGCTCTTTTTGGGGGGATTTGGGTTTTCTTTGTTGGCTTGTCAGTCTCTCAAGCCGCTTGAGGACGGCAGTAATTTGGTAATTTTGTCTAAACGGTGATACTGTAATTATGTGGCATCAGCTGCCTGGCTGTCAGTGAGATGGCCAATGGTCATTCATCACCAGGAAACTAGAAAGGGTGGGGGTAGCATCTTGACTGATCGGGTAAACACTAGCAGAAAGAAAGTGTGGTTGTCCTACCCGAAAATGTTGGAAAATAGGGGATGAGAGGCCATGGGAGTAATGGGGTGTAATGGGGTGCAGGGGCAGCTGCTGCATGTGTGGTTGTTTGGCTGAGATACGGGGTCAACAAAGAACACTTGAGCTCCAGAATGACAGTGATGCATCAGCAGGGGGCTTGTGGGTGGTAGATGAAGGGGGACCACAGGAAGTTCAGACTTGATTTTGAGCATAGAAGCAGCTCTGATGATATTCTGCAATGGTTATTAAGGGCTCAACACCAGGTTTGACCAAAGCACATGGATGAAAAGTCTTTTTTTGTCTATCAGTTAATTTTGAGTAACAGCAATGACGAGACATTTCTGAATTTCAACTAAAAATGGAAGTGACAACCATGTACTCACACACTCACACCTACAGCCAATTTGAAGCCGGCCAATTCCCCTGAAGTGTCTTTGTAGGAGGTAGGAAACCGGAGAACCCAGAGAGAACCCACACAGACATGGGGAGAACATGCAAACTCCGCACAGACGGGATGTAGACCGAGAACCGCCTCGCTTTGCGGCGACAGCGCTACCCACTGTGCCACCGTGTCGCCCTATTCCACTCTATGCAATGTCAAATATGACAAAGGGAACTAGAACGAACACTTTGACCTGAAAGAGATATTTAAATTTTGACATTTTTACTGCTATTTATAGCCTCACAGGAGTTCATGAGCAAGTTGACCTTAAATCAATCAATAGTAAAGGCTTTTAGAAATGGCTGCTGTGTAAAGAAGCGTGATTTGTTGTTACACCACAAATTGACATTCCAACCTGTGTGGCTGGGTTTACAGGGTACATTCAGTGTTAATGAAATCAAAGTGATGATATGTCCATAAAAGAGCTATTTTCTGTATCGGGTGTCACTATCCTGCCGTCTTAATCCAGATATGAATATATGTTCTGTTTTAAAGATTTCTGAGAGTTGTGCAGCCACTGCATTGTGTTCAGCACATCTTTAGGCTTCTGATACTGTAAGAAGTTAAAACAAAAGACTGCCTGTAATTCTTTCTGAACAGTAGTGCACAGTTCAGGGGGGACACAAGCCTGTTTGTACTATTGACAATGCTGTTGTTAATCTGACAGCTTTGTTTATTTTTCATCCACGACTGAAGATATACATGAAATAAGAACAGACCAACAGACTCCTGCAGCCAGTTTCACATCCAATTATCCATATATACTGAATAGCTGCTCCACAGTTTCTGAACATCATTTCACTAAACTGTTACACTTGCTTTCACTCATTAGACTTTTTGGATTGTAAGCATTGACAGGTTGGCCTTTTCCCAGTAACTGTGAAGATGTAAGGAAATAGGGGCCTTGGTAGCAACTTTGTAATTCACACAGGTCTACTCTGTAGACCTGTTTGAATAGTCCACATTGCTGTTCTTAGGTTTAATGCTGTGGATTTAGATCTGCTCCACAGTCCTTAAAAACCATTAACCTTGCCATAAAAGTGCATATGGCTCTCTATAAACCCTAATGGGAATGAGGCCAATACACAGGAGCCCACATGTGCTTTCAGGGGTACCTTTTTTGAGAAATGCGGAAATGAGACTCCATAAAAAGGCAAATAAAACTTGTCTTTGATAATATTATAGTGCTTAGGTGATTCCGTTGCTTTAAGTGCTGCAGCAATCAATATGTTCTCAGCAAATTAAAGGTTGTATACCTGTGAGTAAATTTTATGTACCAAGGCTGCTTGAAGTTGAAATGTTAATTCAATTCTTTTTATTTCCCTGACCTTTGTTTTTATTTATACCGTACTGAATACTGAAACAGTTATGTCTGTAAAACAGCTCTGCTTTCACAGTAATTAAGAAATTCTCTTCCTATGATTATGTCTCAGCACTGTCGGGGAACCTAATCAGACATGATGAGGAGATTTTAATATAAGACAATTTCATATCTTCTTGTTTAGTATTTAAAATACATAAAAATGTTATATCCTGGAATGACTAATTTTAGATTATATTGAATAAATTCTTGAAACAGTCAAGGAAAAATGTGAAAAATTGTCTATTTTTGAATGTAATTCTGTTGTATGTAATTAAACATAATGGATTCTTTATGTAGTTATACATAACATTTGACTTTGAAAACACATTCAGTTGACTATTGATTGTCGTAACCCAGGACATGTTTGCTTGGTTTATACAATATATGTTGGCCTGAGGTGCCAGTGTTCTTGCCATCACACTGCCTCTGTTTCCCAAGTTGTTTTAAAGGCACTGCAAGGTGAGAAATGGCTTTGTGGCAAGTAGTTTTATGGTGATCACCTTGAGTCGTTTCTCTGGCCAGGAGACCAGTGAGTGTAATAGATCTGCTGGGAGCTCTCAGTATGGATTTATGAAAGTGCAGAGCTGGAGGGAAGGATCAGTCACCTGCCTCTGTTTTCCACAGACTAAGAGACAGCAACGAATAATGTTACAGGCCTGTTCCAAGGCGACAAGGTTTTGATAAACAATACAGAGATTCAGTTTTTGGCTGATCTGCAAATTTTATTTATCCAGGACTTGTAGGAGCTCATTTAAAAGTCTGAGCCATAAGATACTGAATTCGAGTTGGTAAAAAGTCACTGGTAACAGCATTGCTGAACAAGTAATGGTTTGCATTTTTTTCTCGAAAAAATAAAAGTGAAAAATGCAGCACACATGTAAACACATGTTTCAACATGTAGTGAAGCGCATGCTGCGAACTAGAGGGGACCATGGAATGCCAGTTCAGGTCCCCTCCATTTGCATGGTACTTATGTAAGCAGTGCAAGTAGGGGGGCGTCCGGATCAACTTTCCCCCTCCCGCTGTCTAATTATTGACCCATCTGGTATTGTCTTTTCAATTGTTTCAATTATGATGGCACTGGTGTTGCTCAGCATCCTGGCGTCAAGGCATGCATAATTCATGTGCAACACCCTGGACTCCACTCAGAGCTGTGAGTTTGAGCTGAATGTCAATACTGCCTCGTGCCCCCCAGTGGACTTGAGGGTTGTCTGTATTGACAGCAAGGCAGATAAGGAGAGCAAAAACAAGTGCTGCCAAAGACTGTGGATAGTGATGCTATCATTGCATGATGGGTGAAAATTTCTCTGTGTGTGTTTATGTCATTGAGGGATAAGCTGTCTTCACAGCTTGCATTTGTTGCTGCCTGAAATGTGACCTCATTATTGTCACCCCCACACCAAGGAATCAATAGTGTTCAATTACTCAAGAACCAAGATATTTTCTCATTGGCTCTCAGACATCAGCACCCAAACCATTGTCCTCATCACACCACTGTACCGAGGCTTTGAAGGGGTATACAGTAAGTCAATCAACATAGGAAAGAGTTGAGAGAGTGTGAACGTTCATTAAGATGTGTGAAGATGAAAGAGAAAAGGGGTCATATTTTTCTTCACCCTGCTGTAATGGAGGCTCTTCTGTAAAGGCAGGACATGACATCTGTAAAATGTGTCATTACTACATTGTTTATTCGCAGATTGGAGCTCAGCAGATGATCAAAGAAACATCATATTGTTCAGAGTAGCAGGTTTATCCATCAGGCTTCTGACAAGACTGAGATATAGTTAAAAAATAATGGTAATACAGCCTTCATGAGCACTCATGCAGACTAACACCATTGTGATTGCTTTTAAATATAATGTAAAACCTTATTTTTATAAGCTGCTTCCCAGTTTAACTGAGCCGTCTTTGCATTTACATATGTTTTATTCCATTATCTTAGTCATGAAAGATGCATCGATATAATACTTGTGAACCCTTTGTGACTCATTCAGCATATATATATACAGTGACCTCTCAAAACAATTCACCCTCTTTTGCTGAGGTGCTCTCATTTACTCTGGCCTGCCGGCCTTCAGTATGGTCTCAGGTCTCCCTGCAGTCACACTGGATGTGCACAGAATACGTTGTCAGAGCTGTAACAAGACAGATTTCACTCTGCTAAATGCATCTCTGAAGACCTCGGCCTGCAAGTGCTAAATGACATGTCTGCCTTTTGGGGGGTAGACTCCCTACTGAGAGTATTAACCCCCCACCCCCACCCCACCTCCAGTGCATCATTCAAGGACATGAGTCCAACAGAAATATTCCATTTTCTTTTTACATCAGCAGACAAGACTCAAAAGGACTCAAGTAACTAAAGAATGTAAGGAAATGTTAAAAAAGTATTTCACTCATTCATCATCATCCATTAATATAACGTGTAAATTATTTTTAATCAGTGGTTTTGTTGTTTTACATGTTCTAGATCTTATTTCCTTGAAGTAAGCCACACCCAGCCTGGACACAGATGCAGTGCCATGTATTTCCAAAAAAGGTTTGATAACCAAGACAGAAAAGAGATCAGAAGAAAGTAAAAGTTCTTCATTGTGGCTGAGACCAAACTGGTGGACAGCTCACAGCACTAAAGCTTGTCTTTGTAGCAGGTTATACGTGAAGTGGACATTGAGTATACGGACCAGACATATGCTGTACAGAATCTTTCCCTTTATTGACTACAAGAAGTTATAGTTTGGTTATCTTGGATGGTTTTTATTGTACCTAGTTAGGCTTGAAGCCTCACAAGTGATTTTTAGTTGCTGCAATATGGAGAAAGTCACAGCCTGGAACTTTGTCCAGCTCAGACAAAAAAATGCCTTCCTACTCCTTCCTATATATATATTTTTTCTTTTTCATACTGTGGGTGAACAGTACGCCCAATTGTTAATTTAAACAAATAAATCTCCATTTTGAAATACAGTTGAAACATTGCATGACATGTAACATGTCATGCAATTCTATGTCATGCGTTCTATTTGTCTATATGTCTGAGATTCAGAATGGAATCGGGTTGTATTTCCATAGATGTAAAAGACATCTACCTTAGTAGATGTTACATTTACTTTATGAACTTTGTTTACTTGGAGTAAATGACCAGAAAAATGTCATGGGTCTGAAGAAAGCCTCAGCGTAGCTCCTCCAGAGAAGACGGTAATAAGCCTTACGTCAGTAGTTATTTATGATGGCAAGGTTCAGACATGGTACACATTCCTAAAACATGAAGACAAGACGGCAACTCTTCAAACCATTGTGCTCACCGCTGTTGAAAAATTATTTTTCTGTTGATGTAAGATGCAGAGCCAGGTTGATGTCACCCTGTCCTGGCATGATGACATATGTACAGATGCACAGCCCACCCCCCTGCTCATCTGCCTCCTGTTTCAGGGCAATCGACCGGGAGCTGTCATTCTCTCAAGGGGTTGCATGGGTTCCTACCTTGGTACACCACACTTCCTCCTAGAGAGTGTTGGGGTGGGAACTCAGGCAACGGAGTCAGCTGTGGATTGTTGAGGTGGGGAGTGTGATGGGTGCATGATGAGCAGCTGCTTTCCTATGGATCACTTCATTAATATCCAAGGGCAGAAAATTGAGGGGCTGCTGCAGACTAATTACCCTTCTCTGACCCTCACGTCTTAGAGAGGTCGCTCTTTTTCAGTTCCTTTAGAAGCAATCCAAAGACAAGTAAGCCCCCACTGCCTCCCCAGTACCCATCCTCCATCACTGTAAGGTTTTGTTTTTATTCAGTACAGAAAAATACAAAGCAGATAACCCTTCCTGCCATTATTTCTTCTGTTAAAACTTACTTTGAAATAAAACACCTCTTGTTTTTTTTTAGCATCAATGGCTTTTATTATTCTGCTAAACTCTTCCCTCATTGCAATCCTATTTATGTTCACCACTGTGTGTATGTTTACAGAATAAAGCAGTATCTGTGACTTCCAGGGGGCAACAGGGACAGTGTAGCACAATAGGAGCAGTGTGTGCATGTTTGGTGCCAGGAGACAAGGAGCCATCCCTCATTAGTATCGTCTGTTTTCCCAGATGGCAGGGTCAGAGTAAGAAGGAAGCTTGATGAAAAGACTCGTCCTGCAGTGTGACACTCATTCTGCCTCGCAGCACTCACTATGGCTCACTAAGCCAAGTTCCCACCTCTCACAGGTGATACCAGGGCTTTAGTGGGATTCACAGTCAGAGAGAGAGTTTCGTGTTTTCAATCCAGCTGTTTAATGCACCAGCGCTGCAACCTGATGAGTTTAACTACATAATACCGAGTAGGAAAGCAAAATTAGCTCCACAAGGTGTCATTTCAACCCAAAAGTGATACTTTGACACCTGCAATTTGATAAACGCAACTTTACTGCACGACTAAAATATTTCCCTCCATCATGCTGTAATGAGTTTTCAGTGGCTCATTAGAGTTGAACCTGTGTCAAACAGAAAGCCGGAAAGTCTTGTGTCATGGCTCAACATGTTGGACGGAGGTGGAAACGATGACTGCCCCATCCCACTAGAGAAAATGGAAGCCTCTCCGCCACTGAAAGGATCATGAGTGCTTTCACATTTTACCTTGAAAACTGGCCCTTATACCAATTAAGATCTTGTTTTTCACTGGAGTAGCCATTATCAAATCTGACCTTCCAATTATTTTTCTCATTTTGCTCCTGATTTTGTCACCCCAGTGTTCCTGGACAACCTTCTGAGCCTCAGGGGATGAACAGGGAATGGGTAATGGTGCTGTTAGCTGAGATCCAAAGACCATAGACATTGCCACCAGATTGCTATTATCAGTCTGTGTTTGTTTGTTGTTTTTTTTGTTAATTTAAATGTATCTCTATAATTAATTGAAAAAATGCACAATGCTTGTTGATTTTATTTTTATTCTTTCATTAGTTGACTCAATATTTGTCTTGAGTATTTTGAATTTCTGTACAGCACTTTCTATTGCAACCTTTTTGTGCAGGGTGAAGTACTAGAGGACATTTGTAGATGCACAGAGAATATAGACATGTTCAACATTGCACACCAGTGCATGCGCACACACACACACATGCACGCACACACACCAGGGGCCTGTAAGCATGCCAATTTGGAAAGAATGATGGTAGAGTGGTGGGCAGCCATATAACACTTGTTGGGGTTGGTGCCTTGCTCAAGGACATCTCGGTAATGTTCAGGAAGTTAACTGCCACCTCTTCAACTACCAGTTCAACTACCGGTCCTCAAGCCAAGCAGTCTGAGCTACTGCTGCCCCTAATGGCAAAATATAAATTTCAATACAGTCATCATACCAAGATTCCACATTTTCATCTTTAGTTAATAATCATGTAGTTACTTCTTCATTTGTTCATCATGATTTGATATTTGTGCAAAACAAAAATACCGAAATAAAAAAAAATTCCTCAGCATCATCTAATTGTCAAATTAGTTTGTACGAATAGTCAAACAGACCACAAATTATCTTAATAACTTTATTGTATACTCCATCATAATTTCCTTCATTTAAAATTATTTTCAAGCACAATATTTATGGCTGCTCCAGATATACACACTTATCCACCAAGTGAAAATATCATTAACATGACTTCACCCACCTTATAAATATATACATCTTACTTTAAATGTGATGATTCTTGAGAAATTCTTTAATGACATTCATTTCGAATGAGAGTTATAATTAAATGTCATCACTGAATGAAATTAAATTTAAATGAACGGTTTGAAGATCTTTTGAATGTAAAAACTCATATTTATGTAAGCCCTTGAAACAAAACTGAGATAATCTCTGAGGAAATGAGCCAATAATGATCAGTTTGTCTTTCAAAGACTGCAATTAACCCAATCACAGATTGTTACAAAACCAAATTAACCATTCCCTGCCTAATTTAGATTGAGAGACAGGACCTTTGAACTATTCTCACCATGCTTTGTGATATCAAACTGTTCATGTGACCTTAGACAAACACTAATGCTGAGTTTGTAATTTGTTGGAGGTTAGTTCTGTCCTTTTATCAGAGAGTATGTTATGTAATTCATCATCTAGAAAAAAAAATCTCTGGTGCATCATCTGTCGTGCTGGAAGTCAGGGCTATTTTAGCATTTTCAGTAGTGCAACACAGAACCGCATGCAGCAAAGTGAGACTGCACAAACTGATATGCAGTCATTAAGAAACAAAAGAAACATGAAAAAGATGTGAAAAGTCAATATGAACAGTAAGATACATCTGGCTATGAATAAACTGTATCATTGAATACATAGACAGCTCAATGAATACACATTATGGATCACATAAATCAATACAGCAAACACTAAGCAGTCTCAAATTTTAGACTTGACATTTAAGATCAAGTAGGTGCAAAAAGATTTTAACAATTACTGCAAGAAATGAGTTTGTTGGTGTCAGTAACTTTCCTTGTACCTATTTTGAATTTACAGCCTTTAAAAAAATCATTTTCATTTTCATTAATTCATTACCTCCAACCTGCCTATCATAAGAAATCTGATAAAGAGAGCAAGGACAGGCAATGAAATTAAAGATATAGCCATTATATCTCAATACTCTTTCAATATGAAAAGATTAAAAAAAAAAAAAATCTCATTAGAAAGGCCTGAAGCAGCAACTGTTGAGATGAAGGTCTCTGGTTTAGATTGTGGTGTGTGGGATGAGTGGGAGATTAAATGAAAAGATCTAACGATATTGTCAACTGCATATTTTTGAAGAAGGTCATATATTTTTTTACTTCTTTCAGACTAACCCGAGCTGTGTTATTGTGCATGGCTGCTTGGACTTCATGTGACACACTGGATGCACGTTAGCATCAACAATGTTTCTGTGAGACTAGGGGAAAATATTAAGAGCTAGGCTCTGTGTGTTTATTTTTCTACATGAGATGTTTCCGTCACAGTCCTCAAGGCAATTACAGCATATAGAGAGACAGAACTCAAACCACTGCTAAGGCAGCTCAGATTCCATGTAATTGCACCTCAAAGCAACAGCATTACACTCATACTGTAACTTCATGAAAATCAGCCTCCAGAATCTGAAATCACATTAGTCATTATGATTTCACTAATGTAAATTATGTTCAGGATTTAGATTAGTAACTTTTCAAAATCTTCTAAATTTGACACAAAATTGTATCAGCAGCTTCAGATACAATTTGACAGCAAGATGAAATTTCAATTGTATTTATTATTTGTAATGTCATAGTAATGAAGCATCTACATAATGATGATCCAGAGAACCACCAAATCTAATGGATTGATCCTTGGGTCAAAACCTAAGCTGAGAAAATATTTTGGGATCTATTCAGAAGTGTTTTCTGTAAACAGACAGAAAAGCCAGTGGTAGGAAAAACATCACCCATCTCCATGGCTAAGAACCCCTCACTTACCTTTTCACTCAGACATGGTAAAATGTAGCCAGGCAAAACAGTTTATTTGTTCCTTATTATAATTCATCTTCTCTTCTCTATAATCACATTTGAAGCATAATCGGCAGAATGTTTCTATCAGTGTGAAAATGGTCCCTGTCAGAATGAGACTTATTGCTTTCACAATCAATTTATTTGTTTCTGTTTCTTTTTATGTGACAAAAACTTGGTGTGCTAGTTTTGATTAACGTATGAAATATTCAAAGCTAGATGGCCAGATTCAGGCAGCTTCATAATTCTGTTGCATATGCAACAGTCTTGAAGTACGTTATGAAACAGATGGCTCCTTAGCAACCACACACTTTGATGTTAGGTGATGTCTGCTCTTTGAACATTTATGTCATTTCAATGAATCTACTGATGTGAAATGTGACAAGGCCCTGTAACAACCTCACCCAGAGAGAACTACCTGCTTTTTTGGCTTAATAAAGATGCTAATCATAGCCAGACAATAGATGTGCACAGTGCATGTGGTCTGCCCTGGTGTCTGTACAGTCCGCAATGCTCAACTATTTATACCTGTACATGGAATGAATGAAACAAATATCGTCATCTATGATACAAGTATTTCTGCTCTTGTTTCTACCTCATGCACTTGGGATTGTAAAAGGAATTAAACACATGAGGAAAATTAGTAATAGAAGAATAGAAAATAAAATAAGGAGTAATACAATAATACATACAATTTTTATGCATTATATACTTTTTTTTTAATCCCCAGTGTTTCAACTGTGCCACTAAACCAACAAGTGGACACCCTTGAGGTATCGTTGATAGGCGCAGTCCTCGCAGCCCTCAGCTTGTCATGTGTTTAGGCTGACAACATTACCTGTTTTATTAAACCAGGTGAATGAAGATACAATTATTGCTGCTCATAGCATTTCTTTATAACTTTTATTTCATTTTGGTTTGGTTTTATTGTCTGATTGATAGAATTATATAAAAGCAATATCTCCTCCAGGCTTGTTGTGCGGTCTCTATGAAAGATGAGATTCTGGCATTTACCCCACCTGTTTCGACTCAAGCCTTCCAGTCTGCAGTGAGTTTTATCTCTACCCACATGCCATGGTATATGTTTGCATGCATATTAGAGCAGCCATGAGTGTGAAATTGACCTCAGCCCCTTGGAGCTCAGTGTGGATTATTTGCCCCAAGAGAAATGGAGGGGCCACCCACATATCAAACAACTTCAATCTTTGTATTTTACTTGACATCAAGAGTTCAAGATGTTTGGTTTCCAACTCTGACTCAGCTCATGTATCGTTGTTATTTTGGGTTTACTGTTGCAAGAAGGGTTAATTTGTTTTTTTAAATTACTTTTGGGATGCAGTTTTTCTTTTTTTCCTCTGCAGTCTTACCTTTGAAGAGCTGTTTGTTAAATTGCCTCTATTAATGACTCAGTTCTAAAAGTGTTTCACAAAATGCTTAGGCCGATGCAGTTGATTACTGAATTGGCGATTCTTTTGTTAGATTAGCCTGTTAGCCCGTCCATCCTGGTAGTGTTGTTGATGCATTCTACACAGCTTCCTGTATCATGTCATTTAGTGGCATATTTATTGACTTAAATTTTGTCATTATTTTTCTTTATATTGCTTTTCATTAATAATTACATTTCAAAGCACCTTGTTAAGGTTCAGCATCCACCCTTTATTGATTGATCATCCTGTTACTGATGAATGAGACTCTCTAGTGATTGTTTACAGGTAAATCTAACAAATTCAAGATGTAAAGCTACAAGTAGCCAGAGTGTATGTATTAACAGCTGTGAACTGACTCCCTGCTGCAGCACATTGAGTTGAATTTCAATTTTCCCTGGTCAATTTTTTTTTTGGAGAACTTGGAGAACTTAGAGACTTTGTGCATTGATGTCAGGTTGTTTTATTTTTGAAGCTATTCTTCCATCTTTGGTGTGTCGATGTGGTTGTTGCAAGAAACAATAAGGATTCTACCAAGAGGATTTCATGTGTTTGAAGTTTGAAACTTTATATTTATATTGAAACTGCACATTCTCTAAAACCACTTGAATAGCGATTAACTTGATTTCTTCTTTTTTTTCTTTTTCATGAAGATTGGCAGTAATATATAACCTGTTGGTCAGTATTTGTGAACAGCTGCCACTCCAAATAATTTAATTCATAGATACATTTCTAATCATCAATTAAACATTTACTTCTTATACATATTTCTACGACAATACTACCAACGGCAATAAGAAAAAAAAAGGTAAACTTTTCCTAGGTGCCGGTTTAATTTAATTTCAATTTATAGAACTCCAACACTACTTAAATATATAATAATATTAATGGTGTATCTTTAGGGGTAATTGTAGGTGGGTAAATGTTTTACATTTATTCTACTGAATGATGTTTGTTTCATATGAAGATCACATTTAGCCTGTGTATTTTCGTGTAAAATCTTCCCACAGTTGTATGGATCTCACTGCTGGAGTGCTTGAAGTGAGATCAGTAATATGCTCTGTCACTCCCACGGTATGGATACTCATAAAGATAGTAGAAACAAGCATGTCAATACGGAAGTACTTCCAAAAAGAATGTCTAGCACCTCAGCAGACACATAGAGTCAAAGCTGCTTATTGACCCTAGCCTATTTGCCTTTGTTTTGTCACCGTGCACCATCTCATGGCAGAAGTATTTAATTGGTTCCGAACATAGCTGTCATCAAGTGGATTCTTTCATGGATTAGCCGACAGCCCACCCTGGATTGGCAGATGGAGGATGGCTTGATTGCCTTTGAAGTGCTTTGGAAGTGAAACTGACAGAATATGGTCTCATTTCCTCTCAACTACGCTAAAGGTCTCCAGTTAGAGAGACCTTTGAACAGGTCTGAATGATCAATGTACTGCATGTTGTTACTAATCATTGATGCCAGCGTGCATTGCCGTCATTCCTGCTCATGCTCTTTGAGATGCTACTGGTAGCTTTACATTAATGTATACGTGTATTAAAATGGAGTTTATGGATTACTGTGAAACTGAAGCAGTTAAATCTGTGGGTTCTGTCACATGAGAGAACCGGGATTGTGCAGTGTTTGTTCGATGATGATTGCCTGTGATATTTATCAACTGTTAATGAGATTTTTGTGACCTTTTATTCACCCCTAGAATCAAGCATTTTAGTACAAGTGTTTGGAGTGGCATCAGTCAAATAGCAGAATTTCACCAGCAGATCTGGTGAGTGATTCAAGGGTCATCAGGAACATGCCTGAAACAGGGTTATGGTTTCATTTAATTACTGCTATATCCATGTTGGCTACTAGTGGCATTTATTTCTCTGCATTACTTTTGTATCTTATTCTAATGCTCAAATCACATGTAGAACCCATCAAAAAAATTATATTGCATTTCAGTTCCATATGAAAGACAAGAAGCTTTCAGCATAGAGCAAAAAAATCTCTGCCTTGGGAACAGTTCTCAGTATATCAGTATCCCATCATGTCCGTCAGTTGTTTGGAACGTGTTGCAAACTTTACATACTGATATCCAAAGTTTAACCATCCGTGATCAGGTTATGACCACTATTTGAAGTGAAAAACACTCATTATCTCTTTGAAAATTTTGTCCACAGAGATTTATCAGAAAAAATGGACAAGCATAGGGATTTGAATGAGTTTGATTACATTTAAATTTGGTGGACAGGCTCATGGGCATCTGAGGCTCATTGATGCAATTTCCTCCGGGATTAATAAAATATCTATCTATCTATCATGAGAGGAGCAAAGGCGATCTACTGGAGTTCAAATTGCTGAAGAAGTGACACTGGTTCTGAAATAAATATGTCGGAACAACAAGTGCATCAATGTTTGTTGATATCCAAACCTGTCAGGGTGTGTGTCTCTAACCTAGGGAGCACACAGCACCAGGATGAACTACGGGAACATGGGCTCCTGTATGTTCTGCTGAGAAACCTCATGTCCTGCCATCCGTGTGGATGCTACTCAGACAAGCACCACCTACCAAGGCATTGTTGCAGACCCTTTCATGGAAATGGTATTCCCTGGAGACAGTGGCTCTTACAGCAGGACAATGTCTCCATGGATCAGGGATAAGGCAGAATTGCGCACGTGAATATGCGAGATTCTGCACATCAAAGACGCAAGGATGCACGCAAACAAGAACACTATTATTATTATTATTATTATTATTATTATTATTATTATTAATAATAATAATAATTCTCATTCTCATTATTAATTTTAATTATTATTACTTTTCATTATCATTGTTACTTATCAAAATCCTTATTAATTATTATGTGGGAGCAATGGATATGTCAACCTCAAATCAACAACAATTTTGCTATTATCTCAATTTGGGACGTCATCTGCACCAATTTTGTAGTTACATAACAGCACCTGATTGGTCGGCTCAGGGTATCATCATCTGGAAGTGGTATTCAGCTCCTAATTTTTCTGGTCGATTGCTATGAATAGTATATATATTTCATCAGCAGCTCTCATGGAGCATATTAAGGCAGTACCCCTGGGGGATGGAATCGGTTATTTCTGTGATACTATTTTGAACACATTATGATTGGATATGTGGCATGCTGCTGGTTAAAGAGGAGGATTATTGTTGGAGGTATTTCTATGTTGATTTCTCCTCCATAAGAAGCCATTAGCCTCCAGGGGCATCGAGGAGGTCTACCCATTATTCAGGGACAAGGTGGTGGGAATGGAGAGGGATAAGCCACAATGTGCTCAGGGCCAAGCTGCTCACTCCCCTGACCTGCTTCTCAGATGGCTTTTCCACACTCTCATAAAAGCCATTGCGCTGCATTTTAAAGAATAATAGAATTGCTGCCTCCTCTGTGAGAAACTAGTTTAGCTTTGTAATTCCTTGGCACCAGGGCATTTCTTTGAAGGTGACTTCACAGCGAGTTTTCTTTTCACACCTCACAAATGCCTATAAGAAAAATCAAATGATGCTTTAAATAAGGGCAACATGAGCACTGGCGCTTTAGTCGCTACATCAACCCTTAAAATAAAGCCGTTGAGAAAATTAATTGGGTCGATGTATCAGTAACACAGAAAACTCTGTGATGCCTTTATTGATTGAAAACAAGATATATATTTTTTCCAGCTCTTTTATTTCATGTTATAGTAACAAATCTTCAAGGTGCAGGAAAAGATCCACCTATAAATATATGAAAATATGAAATACGTCCAATGAGTGCACAAGGATAAGATAAGCGTAAATCAGTTGTAAATTACACGTGGGCTCTTAAATCCATGTTTGTTTGTATTTTTAAATTTACACTTTTTGTGATGGCGTTCAGCACATGGAGGGTTCTTTGTGTGTAAAATGTTTGATAAAATTAGAGAACTTCAGTTCCCATATGGCTGTTTGACCTTAGCTATAACAGTAAATAGCCTACAGCCATGGAAAATGTGTCAGCCATTCCTGTTGTAATGTTTGATGTTTGTCTTTTTCTTGACATCATCTGCTGAACTGACCTGAAGTGGCCAGCTCATCAGAACTTTTGGATTGCTTTGGGACAAGAAACCCAGTTCCTTTTTGAGAGAGTCGGCTGTTTATTTTATTGTTACCACAAGACTGTGAAGGAGAGCTCAGTGACCAACTAACAGTTGATGATAACACGTCTATCTGCACAATGTAGTAGGTGCTGTTAGGTTGTTAACATCTTATTGCTGTAAAACTAATGTGTCACACAACTTTTTAAAACACAAGAGAATTATTTCCATTCTGGTATCAGAGAATTGACAAAAGAGTATGAGAAAGGGGGCATTTTAGAGATGCACTGGTACAGCAATGTATGCACCATCTCCAAAAATAGTCTCACTGAATAATTTGTAACATTGAGACTTCATGTAAAGAAATGCAGCCTTTATGTGAAGCTTCTCACACTTGAGAGAAAGATCACAATCTAGCTGGGATGCATGCATAAAATCGCTCTCGACTAGTTCTCGAGGCTAATTTTTATTTATTGAGAGATTATTGTGAAGCTGCAGGTACTTGAATATAGAGCACAAGCAAATAACACCTGCTGCTTTTCCACCTTCCTTCTATTCTAAGTAGCACACTCACTGTTTTTATAAAAGAAAACACACCACTTTCCACTTTAATATCAGGGGACCCTGAAATTGCTCTTATTAATCAGACCAGTGATAATGAGCAGTGAATAATAACCATGCATGAGGGCCTACTGAATGCAGTGAGATGGAAAAAAAGGGAAGAAAAAACACACTCCCCTAGAGGGGTGTTTATATGAGATTTTAGGATTTGATTGTTCCTGTAGTCATCCCTAGTGACTTGGTGAGTATTTGTGCCACTGACCTTATCCCTCTCAAATGTAGTACCAGCTGTCATTCCCCTCCTCCTCCTGTCCTCCCCTTTTCTCAGCTTCTGTTGTGTTCTTTTTTTTTTATTATTGTTTCTTGACTAAGACTTCCATTCTTTACTGTCTCAGATTTAATAGATACACCTGTAGAATAGAAGCCCTTCATCCAAGATGTGGTGTTAACCAGGTCTATGCCATATGTATAAATGACCATATCTTATATGAACCACTCATCAGATTGATTCTGGATATTAATTGTTGTATTTGTTATCATGAGAATTATTCTGGTTTCTTGTTGGTAATGCGACTGGGACTGAAATGAATGTTATTATACATATACATATTATTTTCTACCTCTTCTTCCACTGTATGTCACTTGTTCTCTGATCAAATTATGTGGGTCACATAATTTGATCAGAGAATAAATAAAAAATACAAGCATTAGTAACCAGGGTAACACCCGAGAGACTGATGTATTGTAAATTTACAAGCTTATTAGCAGCACGTTTTTTAAAAAAAATTCTAAAAGAACACAGACACAGCAACGTCTTTCCATGCTCAGTCATGATACCTGTCACTAGTGAACGTCACCAGTGAAGAGAACATTCTATCAGGTGCTTTGTGTATTCACATCTTTCCCACCCTAAGAAGTGACCATAGATTTACAAAAAAACTATTTTTGTGAGGTAAAAGATTCAGAAACATCTTGTTTTTCTACTGTTTAAAAAGATGAGCAAATTCTGCTATTCAGTTAAATTGTATATGGTGGTGTATTTTGGAATATTGGTTGTTTCATACAATCTTCCATTCTTTCAATGACCAGTTTTTATTCTAGTTCACCAGAATATTTTTTTGACTAAGAGTTTGTGTGTCTTTGGGGTTGTAGGTCACTGTTTGGAATAATTTTTCTACTTACGGATATTTTTTCAACTCCTGACATTATAAAGGAAAATACACAATCCATTCTCTAGCCTTAAATTGTCAAACAGCAGATGTCAAAATAGAAAGTGCTGTCTGCATTATGTTTTTTTTTTTTTGTCCATGCTGTGGATGAGCTGGGCAGAAAGGCAGTTTTTGAGGGCTTCTCTCGAAATCATTATTGCAGACCTTTGCTTGGGCTTGCTTGAGATTGGAGCCTTAAAAATGGTAATTGTTATAATAGCCACTTTGAGCACTGAATTACTTTCTCATCAACAAAACATTTTTCTTTTTTCTGTGTAAATGGGCATCAGAACTCAAACATGCAGACAGTTTTCTGGAATATGTCTCCTAAACTACCTTTTGACTGAATTCACAACCTCAATGTGCTATGCACTCAGTGGCCCTCTCATCCCTCACAGGATCAGCCCTAACATCACACATTATAAAAAACTTGTTCAGAAATATTTTAACAACACATCATTATGTTGTTTAGAACACTGTACCAGTCTGTAAACAGGACAAAAACAGCTCTGAATGTAAGGAGTCTATCACAACATTAGCATTATCTATGATTTTAACTGTAATGCTTCATCTGACACCTTTGTCATAGTGTCAGTAAAACTAATTTAGCATTATTTATGGTATTTATGGCCAGATAGTAATGTTGTGTTACAATAGACTAAACATTAAAATATCATCCATCTATCCACCCATCCATCCATTTTGTCATAGACGAGACAACATTATTGTCGCTAAATGCATCGCAGAGTCACATGAAGGAAAAACAGGACGAAAACAGTAACACACACTCATAATTTGGAGTAGTCAGTTCACCTAAGTTGCATATTTTTGGAGGTTGGAAGAAGTCAGAGAACCCACGTAGACAGGGGAGAACATACAAACTCTGAACAGAAAGGACTCAAACCTGGATCCTTCTTGCTGTGGGGACTGAGAGCTACCCACTGCACCACAGTGGTTACCTACATTAAAGTACAACCAAATCTAATTTACCAACTGATGCACATCAACTATTTGAAATAGATTCAGGGGGTTATCACCTGTCATTCATCAAAGTGGACACTGGTTCTATGATTATAATGAAGAAAAAAACAACAACCTCCCACTAGTTAAACTATTACCTAACTGGTTAAAGTTTCATTCATATTCCAGTTTAGTCTTCAATCTTTAAAACAACTTTTGAAATCCTGAAATCTCTGCATGTATTTATCCTCCTTATTCTTTGTAGTCAATATTGTTTGCGTCAGTCAACAGAATTTCTATATATGGCTAATATGACCTCCTCTGCAATGCACACCCACTGCTGTGAAATGTGAAGAAGTCAGCCAAACAGAGCTGCTGTCAGTTTGCATTAAAAACAAAAAAAGTTATAATAGCAGCACATGGGCTTCTAGTGCAGCCAGTGGAGTGGAACTAGTCCAAAAATAAAGAAATATCACACCCTTACATATACTTATTGCTACTAAACTTGGTATATGGTGTATTTATTCATATTTGTCAAAATTGCATTTGGTTTCTTTCTCTGTGTTTCTTTTGGCTGGACTGTTTTATGTTTTTAAAATCTTCAGCACTTTATCACGGTACATAAATGTGATATGGAGAAATGTATGATTCATATGCTCATTCCACTTCTCATCTCCTCACCCAGCCTCCTCCCCTGATGTGCTATCACATAAACCACTTCATTCCAGTGTCTGCATCCATGACATTTAGTGAGCTGAAGTTGTTCTTTGGAGCTCCTTCTTCATCCTCGCAGTCGGTCTATTTTTGACAGCATATGATTAAATTTAGCTCAAATTTGAACCAAGGCTCCCTCCTGTCACCTTTTTTCCCCTGAGTAGGGAGTGCGTGAGGACTTTTTGGATGCAAGTAGATTGATGAGCTTTTCATTGGAATTGTGAATGAGACACTTTTATTACTGTCTGTCAGAGTGCATCCTGTTGGAGGCAGTTAAGTCTGGTGGTCTGTGATTGCGTATGTGTGTGTGTGTGTGTGTACATGCCATGCTTGTAAATTGATCGTGTAGGACAGAGAATGACATTACTTGATGATGAGACCAATTTAATGACATTTCTCATTTGGTTTGTAACAAAACCATGAACGCTCAGTGCCTGAGGACGTTGATGCCAGTTCACCTCTAAACAGACCAATCTGACAATTGCTTTTAACAAACTTTCAGTTTTCTCCTGGTTCTCCTGCTATTCACCCATCCCTCGTTTTATCCATCATATCCATAATCCCCTTATACCCACACTTAAGAAACCTGTTGGCTGGTAATTTATAAATTGTAACAGGTAGATGCATCCTTTCATTGGAGGTGCAGTGAGCAGTGAGTGAGTGCATGAAAGGTATTCTCTGTCTACATTCTATCATTCATATAAAAAGATTCCTAGAGTAGGATTAAGGAGTATATTTTGGTAAAGATGAAATAACTTTATACCAGTGGAAAATCAACCTAAACTAAAAATCACACATATTTACAAAGCATGAGGACATCTTAGACTCTTAGTCTCAGTAATTACAAACAGCTTAGTCTTTGGCCAGGTAAGTAAGTACTTGTATGTTTGTACAATAGTACCTGTACCTAACTCAATATGCTCAGTCCAGTAACTTGGATGAGCGAAAATCCAAATTACTGGACACCACCGCTAGTTGGTGGATGAATATGAAATTAGCTGCGACCGCAACTTTCCTAGGTGTTGTCCACGGAGTGAAGACGTAGTTTGTGTGTGCTTGTGACTGCTGCATTTCTTTTCATGCTTCAACATTGTTTACATGAATTGTATGTAATTAACTATTCATAGGAAGAGTATGCATGTCTATTGGCCCCAAACCACCCACAAATTAGAGGTTTTTTTTTAATTTTTTATACAAGACTTGAACGGATTAAAATGATTTTATTTATTTTAAATTGGGAAAATTTATTGGAGATTCGAGTTCTTTGACTAATGATCTCAGTCACGGAAGGATTTAAAACTGGTATCGCAATATACTATATTTGCTCTATACTGTTGAAATACTGGTTGTTGTTTTTTTTGTATTCAAAAAAATGTTTAAATAAAACATTCTATACTACATTAAAAAACATGCACTGAATTATTCCGATGGAATACACACGCACACATGCAAGCACACATGCACACATGCACGCACGCACGCACGCACGCACGCACGCACGCACGCACACACACACACACACACACACACACACACACACACACACACACACACACACACACTTCACTTGTTTTGGACTGATGTAGGATTCCAAATCTCTTTTTGCACAAATATGCTAGGATGGATGGTAGCAGAATAATAACGGTTCTAGTTGGAATTATTGGGTACTTTTGCAAAGATACCAAAACTTATCTGTGACTTGTTATCTTCAATGTGTGTTCTTCCCTGATGTATGCCAGTGTTATGAACTTCCCAGCGCAAGCAAAACCCAAAGGGTCACAGATTCACTGAAACTGCACAAAAAATAATGATTAAATTTTCCATGGAGAATGTTCAGATGTTGATAAATAAAATCAGATTGTGTGTTGCTGTCTACATTAATCAGACGGGATTCTCATTTTCAATGAGTATTCAGATTTTGTCAATATGATAATGACCAGCAGCTGAAGTAAATGTCAATGATGCATGCCAATGATCTGCATTTCCATCTTCAATTTTTTTGATGATTGAAATTTTTTGAAAGTTTGAATGAATTTTATGATGTCTGCAGGATCACAAAATTTTTTGCAGCATCCCTGAAAAAGTCTTTATTACCCGACACCATAACATGTACTGTACATTAACTGGAAAACTGATAATTTTGCCAAGTTTAATGCTTTAGATACATTTACGTGACGGGGAAAAAACAGAAGCCAGAACAGAAAGAACAACTACACATCGTGATGGTGAAAAGACAACCAGGCAACCAAATAAACCTGGACTGGATTATTTATTATAGTTTCGTATAAATAGTAGATGCACAGTTACCAAGAGTACCTCACCCCTAATTCATATAGATACAAACTTCAAAATCTTGCAAGCAGTGGAGACAGCGTGCTTTCTGTGCACAAATTTTATATGGACTATGGGGACACTTTAAAACTCTTAACATCATTAACAAAGGTGCATGAGTGAAAGTAAGAAGAGAGAGATTAAAATAACATTGGTATCTTTTTATGACTAATTTGATTTTAGTTTGCAATAAAATTAAGCTGCAGCAAATGTCCCTTGATGAACCTCATTGGTTCTATAAAGTGTTTATTGTGTCTCCTGCTGGCATCAATTAAGTTCTCAAGATAAGTTTTATGAAATGTGTGTAGCTTATATGCACAATGGGAAACAGTTTTCAACTGCTCACTCTGCTCACAGACTAGTTACTAGTTAGCAATGACACTAATGCATTGCCTGAAAACTACTGATTGTCTCCCACCTTTTCAATAGTTGTGATGCCAGATTCATTTACAAAATTTCCTCACTGAGGAACCGTGACGGACCATTTTGCTCCTGGCATTGTCCCTATTTCATGTCACATTATTTGATGTTTTGTTCAGGTCACCTTGGCACTAAACAGAGAGACAGTGCCTGCAGCAGCTGTGATTAGAAAAATGTTTATCAGCAAATGATGTTTCTTCAGCAGAAACAAACGGCACATCACGATTGCTGCTCAATTAGAGGAAGCCATTTATTTCCAGATTCAGCCTGAGGTTCTTTTCTCTGTGCAAGTCACAAAATAAACAGCAAAAAGACTACATGTCTTGTATAAGAAAACAATGAGAATATTCCAAATTTGTGCCACAAACTAAGACTAAAATGTGTTTTGCTTTATCTCGAAAGTTAGTAACCAAGAAATTAATATACATTCAGTATCAGCTGCCAATTTGGAACAACTGGACAATGATTGAATGATGATGATTGCTGTCAGGCTTTGCCCCAAACACCGAACAGGTTTTACTGAAAAGTCATCTGTTTTGCAACATAGGGTAGATTTATGAAACCATTTTAATTTTTGTGGGGCTTCTAGGTAAATTAATTATTAAAAGTTTCATTGCATTTTTTTCCCATTTTTTTTCAAACCTTGACTTGAAACTTATTTCTAAATCATATTTCACATTTTTTTTCATTCTTTATATTATTAAAGAAAACCCATGCAATGAAAATGTAACATATGCACCATATAGAAGACAGCTGCTTGTCTCTGTTACATGACATGTTGACATGCAGCAGGAGCATCCTGTTCCGAGATTGTACTGTGAGAAATGACAAATACAGTCTCACCTGTAATTATCACTCACTTAATAATTATTGCTGTGACTCATCTCACTTATTCAAAGCAAATATCTTTTGTTCAGTGGTGGAACAAAGAGAGAAGCAGTGTATCTGCTCCTTTCCAGATCAGGCAGCATTGGGAGTTTATGCATGAATCTGCATTCCCGTTATTCATTCCAATCAATGGAAGCTTGCACTTTTCAAAGGCGCAACACCTTCATCACTTAATGCTAAATGCTACCTAAGCGTGGATATGTTGATTTAGAATGCATTTCGTGTATATACATGAACTGCATTCATGTATGCACTGTTTACTGTTCATTTGAATACTAAACAGTGCAGTGTATGTGAAATGTTTTAGCCCCACATTTCATTGCCTCGCTTTCTTCCAGTTTTACTGCTTCCACATCGTCTTTGTGTCTTTGTTGTGTTTGTGTGCCGAACAACAAGTTTTATTTACGCTGGATTTTTTTTACCTGCTATCGAGCTATGGTTGTCAGTATTAATATAGGTGTTGGGTGTTGTCTGATGACCTGGATGTCTGTCTGAAAATACACAAGCAGTGTTCCAGTGATTGTCTCAAGCCTTTCTGTTGTCCTAAATGACAAAAGCTCATCTTGTGTAATCACTCCACAATGACTAAGTATGAGACCCTGTTGATGAAAGCTATATCCTGGTGTGTCATGGATTTGAATTATTTCACTTCATTTTACTCTCTGCTTTCATCAGCTGTAGGGCTTGTTTTCTGTGTCTTGTAATGTTGGAGTGATGCAATTAGGATTGTATTATCTGTGGTTTCTGTTCGTTTCATGAGAGGATTGTATATAAACTACCTGTCTGCGCAAGCCCTTCACTGCATCTAATGAGCTGACACCAGTGCACATAGATGGAATTTTTTGCAAAGCACAAATCGTTGTTACAGATTATTTGCATCTCTGTTGGTGGAATTATAGAGTTAAACACTGTAAATGTTTAGTTTTAGTTGAACAGATGACAGATAATGACAAGACTGCAGATGTGTTTTCCTCATACAGCTGCATCTATCCCCACTTGTGCTCCCTTCCTTAACAATGTGTGGAGTGCTCTTAAACTAGCCTTATCAGAAGCTTCCTGCCAGTGGAGGTCAGGGCTGAAGGGCATGGAGTCAGAGTTTAACTAGCTCATGTCCTAATAGGTTCTCTCTGTGACTTGACCTTTGAATTTGGTGGTTTTAGCATTCCCTGCATGATGCAGGAACAAATCCACCTCCAGTGCCAAAAAGGTGTACTAAGTGCAGTTAATAAGATGTAGTGCTCTGTCTGAGTGTTGCAGGGTCACCAGCTACATCAGTGCACGGAGATCAGACACTTCCAGATTACTCTGAAAATATCTGATGACAAGGCATTACTCCTGACAAGTAAAGATATAAAGATTGAGAGATGATGCTTGGTGTCTTCAGAGTTTATGACTTCACCTGTGATGTGTTTTTGTCAAGAGAATTTTTTTTTTTTTTTTTTTACTAATCGACACTATCACTTGAGCTGTCACTTGAACTGGCAAGAACAAACACTTTCTCTCTCCTGTAAAGTGGTAGAGAGGTGATATATTAAGCAACCGTCCCACAGTTTGTGCCCCTGCTGATTTTTCTGCTTGGTTCTAATTCTTTAGATCTACAGGAGGTTGGTACCCACTGTGAACTCGTATGCATGTGAGCTTTCTGCCACATGTGACCTCTACTTCCCCCTCCTTCCTTTCTGTATCTATTTTTTATCACAGCTTGTACATGGTACCATCTTACTCATGCTCCATCATACTCGCATCTGAATTTTCTGCATTATAGGGGGAAATCATGTGTAACATATAAATGCGTAACATTTGTATGATTTTTTGTTAGATGCCTGTATAGACAGTAAATGAATGAAAGCTGTTACCTAAACTGAAGTGACAACACCTGAACTATGTTCTCTCAATCATGTAATAAAAGTATGAAGTTTAAATATTTTATTTTTGATTCAATGTTTTGTAATCTGTTTAATAGCTTTGTTGATTTGCAGATACTTCTTTTTGTACCATAAAAACAGCCCGTAACCTACGCTTCCCAAGTTATCCTTACCACATGGCAGCATGTGGGTCTGCACCACCTCCTTCTTTTTAATAGTCTCGATTCCCCAAATCCTCCACATGACCAGCCCTTTCACAGCCTTTTTCTCCTGGTCAGCATGTTGATCTTTGGCCAGAGTGGAGGAAGTCATTCTGTCGGCTGTCACTGCAGACATATTCTGTCCTGTTCTTGTCTGGATGATGAATCTGGACCAGTCGAAGACTGCTGACTCTTCACTGACCACCTCTCCCTCACCACCACATGTCGACTCCTTAGCCCACCACCAAGGGCCGCCATGATGGATAGGACATCCATCTCTCACCCTGTTCCACCCCCCACACTACCTCCTCCACCCTGCAGGGTCTTTGTCAGTCAGGCCTCCACAGGCAGCTCAAGGCTTGACACGGCGAAATAGCCTGGGAGGTAAACACAGCATCCATACTGTTCTCAGTTTACCCACTGTCATCATCCTGAGGTCATTTACAGTTTAGCAGCAGGTTCAGGCAGAGGATTCCACATCCCTTGTGATGGATGCTGTTTTTCCTTCTTTTTTTTCCATGCATATCTTTCATTTAAGATAACACTCTTTAAAGGATTTCTATTAGTATTATAATATGGCTGGGATTAATTCCATGTTTAGATAGCAGAAGGCTTAATGAATTTCACAGTGCAACTGAGGTCTTCTGCCCTTGTGGTCCCCCTAATTAGTCAAGTCTAACTCAATCTTATTCAGTGCTGTAAAGACCTTTTTTTCCTTCATGTCTTCTCCTAACCCTTACCCAATTAAATTAAAAATTAAAAATTAAAAATTAAAAATTAAAAATTAAAAATTAAAAATTAAAAATTAAAAATTAAAAATTAAAAATTAAAAATTAAAATTAAATTAACCAACCCTAAAACATCTTTTTAGTTCATTCATTCATTTTTTTTTTTTTTTACATTTTAACTTAATTTAAATTTAGTGCCATTTTTGTTTTTGCTTCTTGCGCTATCTTGAAACCATGCCTGATAGTTAAAAAGTTTGGGATGTACCTGTACGTCAGGGGAGACAAAATGCAAATAACAGCTTCAGTGACACAAACCAGGAGTCTTAGGCCCCGTCCACACGATGACGGATTTTTTGAAAACGCGACTTTTCTGTTGTGTTTACGCCTTCCGTCCACATGACAACGCAGATGTCCGGAACGAAAACACAACTTTTTAAAAACGTTGGCCGAGGTGGATTTTTTTTAAAAACGCTGGGTCTGCGTTGTGGTGTGGACGGCCTATCCGCGACTTTTTAAAAACGCTGACGTCTTGCCTGTGATGAAAACTGCTGTGACGTCATATTTATGGGCCGTGTGTTGTGACAACAAAACACGGAGGATTCCTATTAGACAAAATGTGACTCAATACTGCCACCACATGGTTTGGTATGCTTATAGCCGTCTTCGAAAACGCACTGCTGCGTTTACGTGAGGACGGAGATTATTTTTAAAAACGCTGTCGTGTGGACGCGAATCATTTTCGATGCGTTTTTAAAAAGTTCCGTTTTTAAAAAAATCCGTCATCGTTTGGACGGGGCCTTAAAGTCCTACTGGTCACCTAATAAACTAATCGAAGTTTCTGATTTTCTTTGCAGTGCCTATTACGGTCTTTAAGCACATAATTTGTGCATCCTTCACACGTGCTATTGCAAAGAGGAATTTGGATACAATAGCTGGTCTCGTTCATCTATTGCCAGTTCCTGTAAACTTCACCAAACTTATGGACACAACACAACTGTCCTCTTAAAGATGATCTGCAGTAAATAATCATTCCTCTTCCTCTCTGTGTATCTCTGTGTAATTTGACACATTTTTCTCATGCCTTCTCTCTGTTTACCCTTCACTTCTTACATGTCCAAGCATGTGTTTCAGTATAAGTTGTACAGCAAATTAGCAAACTTCTTGATTTTAATCACATGATTTTGCCACTTGCCATTGTTTCCCTCTTGTTTCCTACCATGTATTCAGAGCCTAAGTATTGCAGATCATTTCTTGTGATTGATATGGACAGGTGAGGCTGCACATATGACAAGAATTTACCCCAGCCAAGGGATACTTTTCTGCCGTAGATGGAAAACTGTATGTTTTACTCTGTTACTGATAACTATAGCAGGTCACTGCTTGGAATAAAGGATCTAATCTGTATTCAGTCCTTGCGCTTTTATGGCAATATATTGAATAAAATTCAAAATCTTTCGACTCTACACATACTTTTCTATGTGCATTTGTGTCAGTCTACATGGAAAAATGCCTTTTGTTTTGTCTGAATCACACTGCAGCTAACCTTCAAAGATAATAAGCTGGTTTCCAGGCATCTGGCTATCAATTTAGCTAAACTTGGTCCTGTAATGAGCGCTGGCTGTTTTTGTGTGATACTATATACTAAACTGCAATTAAAGGATCAGGCTCAGAATTATGCTAACAGGCATTGTTGCCCTTTAATGCATCTTGCACACTCTGGAGACTTGTGCCATTTGTATTGATAAGATGGCAGTGTAAAGCAGAATGTTCTCTCCCTCGAGTGTCTCTCCAGGAGATGTTTTTCCTCTTCTACCTTTTAGCACATTCAGTTTTTCTTGGTTTAAAGCTGGCAGCCTGTCACACCGGCTATTGATCATTAAGGACTTCTTATCCTGAAAAAATTAATGTGGAGGTTAAAGTCAGTCTAAATTGGATTGTTACCATTTAATTGAATTCATTGTCAATCACCAGGCAAAAATCAAGACTGAGAGATGCCGCCCTAGAAGTTTTTCGTTCTTGGTGATATTGTTTTGAGGGGCACATCCCAGTCCAGTAGACACACAAACAAAGCTTTTAATTGTTTTCTTTTTATCTGGAAATGCTAAAGATATTAAGTGTTTTCAGGACAATCATTAAGACTAAGTGTTGTACTTATTTGAAACAAGTCACTGCTGTTCAGGACTTTATTTTCTTAGTTTATCTTAGAGACTTCATGGTTTTGCAGCTAAGTTCTCGCTCTCTCACATCTCCTCCAGCCGGTCAAAGCAAAGGGCCGCTCTCCTCAAGCCTGGGAATTCCTCAAAGTTTCTACCTGTTGAAAGCAGGGTTGTTGTTTTATTTTTCATTGCTCTTTCCAAATTCTTGCTCATGGCGAATTTCAATAAATCAATAAAGCACATGAGGAGCATATGCTGTTTTTGGAAAGTGGCTTGACATAACTTGTGATTTGATGCTGTACAAATAGAACTGAATTGAATAGAATCAGAGTTCACCCACCATTTCACCATTTTATTGAGTAACTTCCCTTTCAGAGATGACACCTGATTTTCTCTGGGGTCTGTGTTGCATTGAGCTGTAAGACCTCCATCTGTCAGGGGCCACCAGTGGCTAATCTCCCATGGCATATTAGGAACTGATCCCAGTCACCTCCAACGTGAATTATTCATTATTCACACACAGACTTTAGCTCACACAGAACTCAATTTGGTCAGATTAAAATGTCCTGTCCTGCAAGACAAACAGGAAGGCTTATTTAAGAGTGAGGTAGTAGTTTTGGCTATCCCTGTCTCACCGCGCCTCTTTACTCCCTTTGATAATTCACACCTTCTGCTGATCCTTTGTCCTGTTCAGATAACTAAGTAGTGAAATGGGCTGTGAAAAATAATCATCAATGGAGCTGGCCCGCTGACAAGAAAGGAGCATTTTCTCCTCTGTTCCCAAGAAAGGGAACATCTATTCAAGCGCTGTACAATTCATTGCACTCTTTATTCATTACACAACTCTCTAGGTACTTGTTACGGTTCTAAAGAGCTGATGTTCGCTGCAGTTTTAGTTACATTATTCACATAGTTTTATTTGCTTTGTATTTAATGCTACGGCTACTTTTAATACTAGTAGTAGTATTACTGCTGCTACTTGTGGTAAAACTGGTCCTGATACTAGTACTTAGACTGCTACTTGTACTCACTTCTACTGGTAGTATAACTGTTACTGCTAGTGCTAATACTCCTAATAGTACAACTACTGATATTACTAGTGCCATCTGTAATTATTTCTCTGCTACTAGTGGTAATACTGTTAAAACCAGTGGCGCTATTATTTCTCTTACTACTACGACTTGTATTTCTACTAAAATACTGTACTATAATATAATACTATTATAGTACAGTATTTTAGTACTGTACTATAATTAACAATTTCCAATAGTAATTGATAATTACTATCAATAATAAATAATTATCAATAGTAATTATTTACTAATAATAATAATATGTAGACAGCTGTGACATAACCCATCTCATAATGTGACTCCTGGACCATGGAGATCTGCCCCTGCAATCTAGAATCATGTTGGTTTCACTGTTGTCTGCTATTCCAGTAAAACACAGATTTCAGTCACGGGGGTTTTCTTTGGGGTCTAATCATCATGACTTTTGACTGTAGCTGTACATTCAACAGATGCCAAACAGAATCAGCAGTTTCAGCTTCAATCTGATCTTGGTCCAAATCTGTTAACATTAATATTATTATTTATCTCACTGAACTGAATTTTCCATGGACGCTATAAATTTAGAAATTTTGGAACACCACATCTGGAATATTACTCTCCTCTTGAGACTGATGTATTTTAGTTGTTAATGGGGGATTTGTGTAATTTTTATCCAAACATTTTAGTGTTTATTCATAAAGCAGAAATATTCACATTGCCCCACCCTTCAGTGTTAAAGAGACCATTTAAAAAATATTTGGATTCATTATAGTGGCAGCCAAATCCCTTTACTATTGACTTGCTTTGGCTTACTGTGTCATACATTCCGTTTATCTCCTGGACTCAGTGCTTCATTAAGAATTCTACACAAATATACGTTGACTCCATTGTTTTTTTTGTTGTTTTTTTGTGTTGCTTTGTTTTGTTTTGTTATGTTTTTGAACTGATTCGATAGCTTGTGATTGAACAGTGTTGTTAAGGGCATTATAGAACAACAATTTACTTTTCTCATTTTACTGCTGCTGCTGCTGTTGTTTCTTATCCGAAACAAAAGGAGCAATTTAAAATGATAATGAAGCGTTTATTGTCTTCTGGGGATAGGAAATGTGGTGTGTGGCATGCGCTGGCTCGTAAATCTCTGGATGTCACCCGCAGCGTGGAGATGGATCTGCTCTCCTGTGGGTGTCTCCAACCCCATAGAGCGCAGCTTCAGCAGACTAATGAACATGGATAGCCTTGAGAATAGTAAACAAGTGACTAATTAATTGGGCCTCTGTTTCCATTATTTTTGCTGTGGAATACCAACATTTCAGCTATGGAACATTTCTGATCACTTCTCATATTTTGCGCTATGCTTTATCCAATGTACTCCACGAGTAATGACAGGATTTTCTCTATGAAGAATAGCCTGCCCCAGTACGTTCTGTTCCACTAATAGAACAGAAAATATTCTCCAAGTTCTGCCACTTAATTATATTACAAGAGTAGTTTTGGCAACTATATGAAACTTACCCTATTTAGAAAAACAGGCAATCTCAAAAAACAGCCAACATGTTTCAAAGGAAGCGCTTCTCACTAGATTAAGGAATAAAGAAATATTTGATCCACTAAAAGTTCCTCGCAGTTATTTAGTATATCAATCAAACATAGTAACTTTGAAACAGTCAACAGACTGATTAAAACTGCTTTCAAAGTCTGTGGAGAAAAAAACTGTGTCGATCACAATTTATTAAATTATCTTTTGATTATTGGGTGCCAAAAAATACAGACTCTTCCTTGTAGTGCCAACGTGAGTGCATAGAAACAGCAGTAGGCACACACAAACCCAAATCTTGCTCCCATAACAGGTAATTGACAGCAACTGGATGTAGTTGTTTGTTTCAGGAGATTAGGTCAGGAGGTATATTTTGTTATATTTAGTCCAATTTTGCTTTATTTTACTGTGATATTAAAAAAACAAAAAAAACAAAAAACAAAAACAAAACAAAAGGGCTTGAGCCAGCTCCTGCCTGTCATCTGATCTCACTGGATCATTGAGGGGTCAGTGGATTATTGGTACGTAGGCAGTATCAGAAAAAGATTCATTTAGCATTTAATTAATTTTGACTTCACTAAAAGCATCCCCACTAATCACTATTTGCTGCAGTATGCAGTACTGTGAATGTTTTTTGCAGACAGGACCGGTGAATTGGATTGAGCTATCAGTTGCTGCATGCTTGTCTGAAACAGGTGTTCAGGGTTGACCTCTCTGCACTGCCTTGGAAATGTTATGTCTTCATCTTTGATTGAAAGAGAATGTGAGCCTTTCCAGATAGATTATTTTTCTGCTTTATGGCTTGATTCTCTGAAAGTGAGCAATACTCTGTCATATGGATGTGATAACTCTAAATATTTTTTTCTTGTAGAAAAAGCGGCTGGACCATCATAAATATTTTACAGGTTGACTGGTACAAAGAAAATAGTGTTGAAAGAAAGAATGATTAAAATGCAGGCTTGTGTTCAAATGTCTCATATAAATTTTGCCACATTTGACACTGCGTGATGTGTTCTGTGCCCTAACATTAATACACACACATATCCACACAGTGTTGGAAAGAAATCACACTATTTGTAAAATGTTTCATATCCATTATTTAATTGAGCAGACAGTGGGCTGTAAATTTCATTCTACATCATGTTCCACTATTTGATAATGAGGCATCGCGTACAACATTTAAAAAAAAAAAAATCCACTCATTATATATTTATTTGACATCTCATATCAAACATTTAAACTTGTTATCAAAAGTTAGTGAAACATATCTACCTACAAATCTTGTCAGTTTGTACTTTTAGAAAAGTTTTTTTTTTTTTCCTTTTGATTATCCCCGTCCTGACGAGGCATGAGGCATTTTACATACAATGATCCCTTGGCATTAAGCCAGCAATTTTATATCTTATACCTCTCTGTGCATAAGCTCTGAAACATCAAAACCAGTGCAGACAAGCTATATATATGAAGTGGATCCAGCATGCCCTAATGATAAAATCATAAATCCCCTCAGGCTTTTAGATAGCCTAGTTAGGCAGCAGTTTGAATTCATTTTGTCTAGGGACCAATTCCTCGTCATCCTACCTTGCTGCATCTCTATTACACTGAAGACTCCCTTGTTCACAGCGAGTTAAACATATTGTAAAACAGTGATTATTTTGTGATCTCCTGGTGATTCTGTGAGGTTTAGATATCTTCCTGTGGTGGCTCACTGCTCAACAAAGCAGCAAGAACAAGAACTTTTTTGAATGTGTATGCTTTCCTGTTGGGATTACTCCTCTCTTTAGAACCATTGAAACATATTCCACTGGGAGTCTGGGTGGTCTTTATCAGAACTAGTAGCTGTAGGACACACTGAATACAAAGGTGAAGTCTGACTGTAGCAAAGTATTTTTTGTAGCAGGTATCTTGCATTGCAGTTCTTGGTAAACAACGTCTTGACTGCTGAATGTATGAAGAACATACACCTCGGTTACTCTTGCATCTTCAATTTTTTTGTGAGCGTGTGGGAGCCATGTTTGTTATGCAAATAAGGATGCTTCAAAGAATGATGCATTTGCATTTTTAATGGGAGAAATGTTCCATTGTGCAGACAATTTGATAATGCCGTTATTTATTTATTTTGTTGTATGTTATCTGTTTTGCTTGTGAATCTGGCTCATGCAGTATGGAACTTTGTTGAGTGTAAATTCATGACCTTGTTAACTCTTATCTCATTCTTTCCTCATGCACAAGCGTTTAGTGTAGCAGAGATAATCACCCATGTCTGATTTGGAAGCGCAGAGATTGATTGGTACTCAGAGTTTTTATTCAGCGTTTTTGCACCTCCGGCAATGCTCCTCTATGCTGTGGGGATTCTAGGGCTCAGACTCGGTGTCATTATTCAGTTCTGTTTTAAAGCTATTGATTCCAGTAACTGACTGGATGGTCGTGTGAGTGTTTATTATTTCTTTTATGCTTGCACCAAAGGGGGCATATTTGTCCATCCACCTATATGTAATGGACTGTTCTCATCTCAACAATTTTGCACATGCATAGCCAGGGTGTGCATCTAAATTATTTTCCACAATTTGTTTATAATTTTTTAAAATTAGGCACATATTTCATGCCAGTTTGTTTACGTTCACCTGTGACAGACAAAATGGTTGAACCAGCCACATTTTTCAAACAGCTGTGACATCTGTGTTCTTTGATTCCAATTTTCTAGAAGGTTTTTCTGTTTAACTAGTCTCATGCATCCATTGTTCGAAAGTTTTCTATAAATGTCAACAGTAATATCTAAAGCCTCTTCCTCTCCATCCAACATAAATTATCCAAATAACATTTATTGTAATTGCTGAGTCCTGCATGTAATATTGTTCATTGATAGGAACACCTTGTCCTCCTGTGCTGAACAGATGCTGATGCTTCATTGATTATGAGTAGTATTATAGTATTTGAGATGCTATCGCACTGCTATGCCCATTTCGATCTTCACGGTAACACAACAAAGAGCTCCAATCAGACTCCTTTGAAACATGCATGATCCCTGTTTTTTTTTTTTTTTCTGACAGACAATACCAGACATAAAACATTAAGATTTTATTTCCTGGTTGCTGCTCGCAAGAGAAGCTTGGACATGGCATCCTCTTCATTTTTTCAGCTACTCTATCTTTTACCTCAACCAGGTGTCTCTGAATGAGTCACCTCACTTGTGCCTAGAATACATTTTGAGAGAGTAATGACAGTTAAGAGGTTCACAAACATATGCAATGCAATTATGCTCAATTATAGGTGATCAACATTTGCATAATCTTTATACCAGACAGTCCTCAAGAACCAATCAGATGTTGTTGTTTTTTTCAACATGAGAATCCCATGAATAATTCTTATGAGTAAAATATATCTATTCTATGTCAACGATCTCAGTGGCTATAAGTTATTTATCATTTGTGATGGAGTGAGTTAGGAAGGCTTCTTGATTTGAACTAATGAATGCAAATGGAGTGCGTGACTAGCATGGGTCAGTAGCCTCAACCCTCCTCCTCATACACAATTTCTTTATCAATAATTCAATGCAAGTCCATAAACAAATGTGGCATGTCATTTGCTTTGGCTGTGAAACGATTAGTTTTCATAAAGAAGGATAGAAATGGGCATTTCTTAGGTTCTCAGGGCACCTGGTTGTGTTTTGACAGTGATGATAAGCATACATGGCAGCTCAATTACATTCTCAAAACTCGTTTTCTGTTTAATTTAGGTGATGGGAATCCTCTCTGTGTGAGCGACCTTTGTGGTTAAATACATGAAAGGCATTTGAGGCAGCACCTGATATACTGCTGAGTTTATTCAGCACCCTTGTGTGCCACGAGATAATATGTTGTTCGCCCACATACGCAAAGATCATCTATAATGAATAGAATGTATTTGCACACAATACATTGCATAGCGTATTCTACTTGCATCTGTTCATGTAGTTTTCACCGCTGACAAAGCAGAGTCTCCACATGTAGAAATGCAAATTAAATGTATAATTAAATAGCTGCATGTCAACTACATATCATTTAGTCCAGCATTAGGTTGTGTGTCTGCAATAAGCAGGCATTTCATACATAGGGTACCTCGCCTCTTCTCCTTAGCCAGCTTCAGTAGGCTCCAGCGGACCCGTGATCCACAAGGCGGATAAGCTGAGCTCCAGAGTTCCCGACTTGATGCTGTTCTGTTTAGATCATGTCCAAGAAGTGACAGTTATTGAAAAGCCTTCTCTTGATCTCAATCATAGATGAAAACCAAATAATATTTCTTTATTGGCAGTTTCATCCACTGATTGGTAACTGTCTGTACCTGATTGTAATACCTTTTATCACTTACTCACAGATTTATTTATTGGGTATTTTCTTTAATCAATATATAAAAGGTAAGCAGAGCTCACACTATAAGAACATCACCTCACCCTAAAATCAGAGAACAAAGCTGGTCTCAAACTTTAGGACTCCCAATACTTTTGGAAGTCATTTTAATTTAATAGAAAAGTCTCAGTGTTTGTCTCAGATTTTTTTTCGCAGTGTGAAGTGTCCTTCTGATCTAGACAAGTAAAGGTACTGGGGTTTGAAATTTCTCATGTAATTGTACATGTACGCTGACATCTTCTCACCGCTACCCCTTCACAGCAACATGAGATGCTGGTTGAGCAGACTGACAGTCTTGTCAGTAGTGTGGAAATGTAATGTATGCAATGGAGAGTAAAATTAAGCTGACTGAAAACTATGATCTCCCAACTGTTGAGAGGAGTTGTGCAAAATGTCTGCTTTAATGCAAGCACTTGGTTTTACACCTGAGGAATCTGCAAGGTAGTGAGTTTCAGGAGTGAGAGAACACTTGGAGTGAGAAAAAACTACAAACAATTTTGCCGTGAACATTGGTGAGTTGAGAGAAAATGTCCTGAAACTGTTCATAGTCTTCTAAAGTAATGGATGCTTTTACCCTGTATGTTGTTCTTATATTACTCTGTTTTGATGATGAATCATTATTAGTTGTGGATGGCGCAGGAATATGTCTTTTTCCTAGATTGATCACTGCATCACAAACATTAATGTCAAAGCTGTGTGGGAAAAAAAAGAAACATTACGTGCCTGTTCCTTGGGGTCTCACACATTGTGTTTGTTCATGTATAATCTATAGCGAATGAGATTAGTGCATACATTTTTAAGACATCAGCCTAAACATTGATATGTAGCCTGGCAATAGAAGCATGGATTGTTGAAAAATTGCAGACTATAACACACAGTGTTTTCATCACAGTAATAGTTCTCATGTCTGTTTAGCATGGAAGTGATCGTCGTGGGTACTGTGGTAATATCTCCTGTTCTTCATCTGCATCTTTGATTTGGATGAAAGTCACGATGACAGCATTAAGAGCTTTGTCTGGTGTAGAAAACATTCAGAAGCGCCTTAATGGATGGTTTCCTTTTGGTGTGCACAGCAGCAACCGGTTTATTGTACCTACATACCATGGAAAGGACACATAATGGACAACTCATGGACAATATTCCTCCCTGCACTGCAGTGCTTTTATGAGACATTTTCATATATTTTGTTGAAACGCCCGCTCCTAAATACAAAGACTGATTGACATTATCTCCTGGCAGTGGTTATATGCCTTTTTCCTCCCAGGCTTCCAGAGCTTTGACAGCACAAAGCACACCCACTCCTCAACACACACACACACACACACACACACACACACACACACACACACACACACACACACACACACACACACACACACACACACACACACACAGACCAAAAAAAAACATCACTACCTCCTTTTCCACACGTCCAAATACGAGGCTCTACTGGGGTTGTCAACAAATGCCAAAATGGCCTTTTTCCCCCTCAGCAGTCACCCAGCAGAGATACTTCTGACAGCTCTGGTTTTGATAGTTTTATTCCTACAAATTTTAATTACTCATGCCTCAGATTTCATGACTGTCAATTATTAGCTTGCCCACAACCCAAACAGATAAATACTGACGTTTTATGTTTTAATGCATAGATCTCTCTCTGTGTCCACATAGGGGCATGAGTACGTCAAGTTCACCCAGCTAACAGAAATATGCACTGTGTGCCTTTGACAAAACATGCACCACTTACTCTGGCATTTTCTGTTTTTGTTCATTTCCTGTCTCTATCAGGTATACATAGAGACAGCCACCACGGCAGGTGAACTACAGACACTATTTGAAACTGTGGTACATCTGATCTTTCCATCTATCATTTATTCATCTATTTATTTATTCAGTATTAATGTTTTTTGGTGTGTTTTTTTAGGATTTTGGATATGCATTTTTGCTTTGAGAAAGGGATTATCCACAATGAAGTTTACAGTGAACTCACAATAAAAGGGAGGAATAAAAACAAATCCGATGTAAAGTAGAGTGGTTCTCTGTATTTTACCGTATTGCATCTTTGAGTGCATTTAATCCTTTAACGTGTGTCTCATGATAATGTCTTGGATTATCCTGTTTTCACCTTGGTCACTTGGGACAAAAAAACACATTTAGTAATTGTAAACATATTTTTCTTTTAATTTGTTTGACAACAATGTGCATAATGTCACATGGTTGATACAATAAAATACAATTATATATATATATATATATATATATATATATATATATATATATATATATATATATACTATATATGTGTGTGTGTGTGTGTGTGTGTGTGTGTGTGTGTGTGTGTGTGTGTGTGTGTGTGTGTGTGTGTGTGTGTGTAAAATAAGAAATAAGCAGTATTCCTCTGTCATCCAAATAGTTCAAATGGGACACTTTATGTACGTACAATCTACCTCATTTATCAAGCACACCCATTTGTAATGTGTTTTACAGGTAGCATCTGATCTTCTGATCCATTTGCTGCATGTTATGGTAACACATGGTAATTAGGAATTTATGACTTATTTATGACTTCAGACTAATCATCATACTTGAAACAAACAGCATTTACCTGTTTAAACCAACCAGCTGTCAAAAACAAGGCCAAGTGATGTTTATAATTGTCTTTTCCTTAACTGACCTGAGACCAGCACCAATGCGACTGATGTTATTATTTTGTCCTTTGCTGAAATGAATAGTATTAATTTAATGATGGCAGACATGCTTTTGTGCTTTTTATTACCAGCTGTAGAGTTCTGTGGCAAAGTTACATAAGCAACAGTAAATCAGGCAATAGCATGCAGAGTAAATCCCAAAAATGTTTTAATTAAGTCATCATAACAATGTCAAAGCACAATATGTGAGAACTGGACAAACAGAAGACATCCTATGAGTGTAAAGGCTAACTATTGATAGGTTATTAACTAGATCACTCTGTAAGCTGTGCACCTAATGGTCCAGTGAGCAAACTGCTTGGGCTGTGTCACCAGAGTTGGCACTAGAAACAAGAAAGCAAGGAACAGATTCAGGCCCAGTAGCCTCTACATTCAGCACTGGACAAGGACATTGCCTCAAGGCTGATGGATGAAGGACTGATTTATAGCATCTCCAATCACTACTCTGACTCTGACAAGTTCAAACAGGGACAGCAGATGCATGAAGCAAGAAAGGAGCAAAAATGAGGATAATGCTTAGCTGTGGATGCCTGAGCTTTTCTAGAAACGATCACCTTTTGAAGAACAAAGATGTATTGTGAGACAAGAGGCAGGGACTTGCTGGATGGAATACTTACTGTGGTAGATATCTGTGTAACACAATGCCCTACCATATGATGGTTAGGTGGAGGGTTTCCTCTGTGTTAACTGAGTGTGGTGGAGATCGTGGACCAGGAGAAGTCCATGTTGCGATGATAAGTGGAAAGTATCAAAAGTAAATATAGGTACAGTATGTCCCTCAGTGGGATGTGCAGATGTGAGACTAAATGACACACAGGGGCACTCTGTTAGTCAATTTTGTCATTTAGGTCAACATTGGAACATTCAGAAGTCATCAGGTAACTTCTGGAGTCGGTTAGCTGAGCTGAGAGAACAGGGGGCCAATACTTTTGCATATACTACTTTTCAGTTTTTTATTTCTAAACACAATATAAAATGTGGAATAAATTTGGTTCCACTTCACGATTGTGTTTCACATGTTGTTGATTCTTGAAAAATATTTTCATTTTGTTATCTTTAATTTTGAAGCCTGAAATGTGACAAAATGTCAAAAAGGCTTGGGGGGCTGAATACTTTTGCAAGCCACTGTATCTAGAGCCATATGTCTGTTTGCATTGACAGTCGTAACTCAAGTACATTTTACATCTTGTTACATGAACGCCAACCTTGACTGGGTGGGGATGTCTTTGACCATGTGACAGAATAATTCTTCGGTGCAAATTGTCCTCATGTAACAGCACCCCTTTTCTACCTGACTGTCTGTAAATAATCAGCCACTGTACAACAGTCAGCACTGGTGAATCGTGCTCTTTAACACAACGGGATTTGCAGTGGTTGCACTGGATTTGTTTGTTTGGTCAAATGCTTAAAATATAAAAATATGAACATTACAAAAGAAAACAAACAAAAATTACATGAATGTTAATTTCTGTATTTACTGTCAAAGTTGTTTTCTTTTTTTAATGAATTTACAATTTGAACAGAATTTGTCATGAATATTTCCTGTAGCAAGAGCTTCTGCCTGCAGGAGGCTGTTGTTAGTAGCCTACTGAACATCTGGGCTAACTATCATCCTGTTACTTCTACCGGCCCACCCTAATGTAGGCACTGGCCCTGGTTGTTTGGAAAGCCTGCACTTTCAACATAGATCGTATGATTTTTAAAAAAATAGTGCTGTTGAACAATGAAAGCGGCAGTAAAATATAGGCTTTAGTCTAAGCAAAACAGTTTGTTTAATTCAGCTCTCTGTTTTCAATAATTGCAGCAAATTGTAATCACAACAAGCCAATTTATGTAGTTTATTGTGTTCTGCCGTCTCTGTTTGGATGTGATCAATCTTTACACTTTATTAAGTGACAACAAACATCTTTAAACCAACACAACATATTAATCACAGCTCAGTAGCTTTATAAAGCTATGCTGTTAGAAGCCACTTTATGATTCCAGTTAATCCAATTATATTTTAACTCCTGCAACTGTTACTTGTAAATATGAGTTGCCCACTATTATCTGGTAAAATCTTTGTAACTGTGTTGTGTCATGATAGTCTATCACAGCCTTGAGGCTCAATGGGAAACAGCCTTTCTAAAATGAGAGAATCATTAGGTAATATAGCATTGGCGAATTATGAGTGGACAATATGTGTAACTGTAATGTGTGATGTGACTCTCCCATGCTAAATAAAAGAATGGTTTAATTTAATGTGCCTCTATGAAATGAACAAAAACCTTTGAAACATCATGCATGTAATTTTATGCATAGTTTAGAAATACGATAAGTCTGTCTGTCGGTCAATCAAGATGTGATGGTTTGTTTTTACACACTAAATTTCCTGACAACCTTGTGGGTCGGTGTAATGGGCACTCTGGTCGTGCATAGTATCATGTCTGCCATGTCAGAGCACATTGTTTGTGGCAGCTCAGAGACTGACTCTCAGTTTACTTCCCCTCATGGCTGAACTCAATCCTTTCCTCAGCCCTAGGTGACATGTTCTCCTTCAAGCTGAGGCTGACTCCCGTTAGAAAACTATCAAAAGAGCGCTCAGCTTTACCACCGAACCGCAAAATGCTGAAAGCAGGCAATCTGTTGTCCTGATTGTGTTACTAGACTCTTCTCCCCCATCCTGTTTACCTTGCCTGTGACCTGTGAAATTCTGTAAATGCTAATATAGGGTTTCCCCATGGAAATAATTAACTTTTTGTTTTATTTAACTTGATGCTACTTAAACTGCAACTCTATCCATAAAGTTTCCGTAAGGAATATTCGGAAAAGTCTCAGCCCGGTAACGGGAGTCAGGATGAGGAGAACAAGATGGCTCTCTTGATCGTCCACAGATTCCTTGAGACAGAAGCACTCTTTTTGCAGTTGTAGCACAAGGAATGTAAGTAAAGCAATTTTCTCATGCAAAGACAACTAAAGCAGAAACATTAAAGATTCATTAACTACTGTCAGCTTTCAGCTTATTTTAGAGTGGCACTCTGATGTTTCCTGTCCTCAACTGAATTCATTTACTCTCTTGTTCATCAGCATCACAGATTGAAGTCTATACCCAACAGCATTTAACTGAGAACCACATCTGCAATAGACTATGACAATCAACTAAAATTAATTTTTCACACAAGGCTGATTTACAGCATATGTCTGGCACACAATTCAACGTACCTTTAAAATCAATGATTAAGTGGTCCTTTTGTGTTTTGAGAGTATAAATCTGTTCTAAAGAAGTGAAGTAGCCAATCATTTTTGATAGGAGGATGTTTTTTTTAACTCTGCTTTCACAAACATTTGTGTGGTTGCATCTCCATAGTTCCATGTACATCAACAGTTATTTAGCATGTTGAATGCATGCATCTCTTTTTAAATCACAAATGGCAATTTCCTTTTCGAGTCCTGGAAAAGGCTGCAGTCAGGATTGTCTCATTATTCAGACAAATGAGGATATGAATACAGAGAAGGTTTTTGTTATTTGTTTTATTTTATTTTACCAGCAGTCTTATCAATCTCCAGTCTGTTCACCATCTGCTTAGATAAATGCATTTTCAAAGCATTAATTTGCCTTTTCTTCAGCTTTTTACCATCACATGGGAAATCAGTGATATATTTTTTTTTTTTATATTACAGATGTGTTGTAAATCGGTGTCATCTTTGTCGATCTGTATGTCCGTACGGTACATAATCCAAAAAACATTCAGTGCTTTATCATGAAACCCAGCCAAAAAAAGAATTAATTGGAGTTGCTTAAACATGTCCAGTTGATTCTTTTTTTTCTCTTCTTGCTTTACCTCAACCTGGATAACTGAGAACCTACACAGACATAAACCTGTGGACAAGGAAAGTTGGTACATATTTTTAGTTTAAACAGCACAATTTTTATATGTATTTCTAAACAGCTGCTGAACTGAAATGATATTCCTGCAGATACTGTTCAGTTTTTGGGCTGGGATAGGATTTTCATTGAATGAAACATTTTTAAAATTAAAATGCCTGAGGAAAGAATGCTAAAAATGAATACAGATAAAGAAGGGCTGACTTACAATTACATATCTTACAATTAAAGTTTATTTTATTAAATAAATGTTTTGTTTTGTCAGAACTATACAATAATTCAGAGTGCAGCTCTTTCTTTATCTGATTCTGTGGAAGACACAGGCCCCCTCATCACCTCAGTGAGAGACTGCTACGACACAAAAGGAAAAAGGAAACATGAAAAAACTCTCGTGGTAAAGCATCCCGTCAGCTGTTCCCTGTCATCCAAGTCATTTTGCATCTGGACCCTCTCGGGTGTGCAGGAGAACACTCTCTGCATTATTTACAAGATGGGCAATCACTCAGAAATCTCTCTCTGTTTGGCCCAGCAGAGGAGCATGGGTCTAAAAATATCACCGCAACAATGCATGATCTTCTGTCTTATCAGAGGCACTCATACATGTGTGCATTTTTCTCAGCAGCCATGTTTCAGTGTGAAGTTGGCAAATGGGTAAATGCCTGTGTGTTGAATGCAAAAAGATTCATATTGTAGGCTCCCGTTGTCGTCCACTCCACTATTGCAGTCCTTGGTTTGACGGACAAAAGACAGTTATCTGTGAAAAGAATTGTCAAAAATCCTAATGGAGATCATCCGTCTTTTTTAATGTATAGAAAAGCTGAAAAATGTTGTCTTAAAGTAAGGGCAACATAATTTTGAAAATATACCCCCATATGTCAATGTCATAATCTGTGTATTCACACAAGAATTTATTATCCTCATCAGTGTCATCATCACAAAGCCATTTTCTAAAATATTTGAATAAATTTGTGTTGCAAATATTTATGACTTGGCAGAGGAAGGTACACAAGTCACCCAAAATTTATGATGTCTCCCACTTTGTAAGTCATTAACATAAAAATACTCCAAACCAGACCCCTCACAAATTAAAGCTCAGTGAACTGGAAGAGTTTAAGTGAAGAGCTGCTGATTTCATGGGTTATTGAGACCATTCCAGCTTTCACACCAAATGAAAAAAGCACCAATTCTGTTAGTCATTCAGATTCAGTTTTAATTTGAATTTCTTCCCATGTCCCAAGTTTTATTGGCATGCGAGGATAAACAGACACAGATCCATATGTGGGCATAGAAAGAGACATGTAGCCCTATTTAAAATGATTTTTTGTGTGGTTTTTTTTTGTGGTTTTTTATTCCTTTCATGCTGTGATGTTAGCATCTCCAGTTAATTGAGATGTATTCAATAAGCAGTCCAGCCTTGGTCATGAAAACTTTTCAACAGCGTATTTAGCATGTCCCCATGACCTCAGGTTCTTGTATCTTAATGGAATTCTAGAGCCTGTCTTCTATGTCAATGTGTGAAAATAAGGGTTAAAATGCAAAGAAAATGTACATGTATGCGGGAAAGAAACTAGATGAGCAGCTGTCAGAGAGACTGTTGAAGTAAACATCATTATGACTCCTTGGGCTCTGGCCTTGTGAACTGGTCCAAAGTGTTTGTGCAGATGGTTTCTGCTATGGTGTTTGGAAAAGGTAATTATGGTGCTCAAGCTTAGCCAAGCGGTCTCCCACGCAGTGCATAGCTTTTATGAAGACAAAACTAGAAGAAGATACCATCATTCACCAATGTTCTGGTTTGCAATCTTTAGAGACCTGAGCATGATGGTATAAATTCAACTCATCATCAGCAATGTGGGCTGAAACATGTTGATTTTTTCTTCTCTGTTCTCTGTGTCCTCTGCAGCTAGTTGTTCCTGCAGAGTTTGAAGATACATGTTTGCAAAGAGTTCATCTACATGGCTTCCAGCCCCAAAGAAACACATGGTTTTAAATTTCTCAAAGAGAAGTGGGGCCAGAGAAAATGCTACATTAATTTTACACAAAAATGACAAAGATTCTCAGAAGGGTTAGAGAGCAGGAGCATTGGAAGCGATGCCCTGGAGTAGAAAAGGCTTTGTTGCTGTTGTCAGAAGTTATCTCATAAATGTGGGAAAAAAGCAATGAATACATGGAAGAAATATTGTTTGGAGAAACATGATTCATCTGTATTATACAAAATAAAATGACAGCATCAGATCACAGGTGATGACCATTGAACAATACATCAAAATCATTTTTTCCAACAATTTTCCCCTATAGATGTGCTGCCATTACCATTTTAACACTCACAGCCCCTTGGCATGGGTGGGCTTGTTTAATGTGTGTTGTTAATTAACACCAGCATTTCATGGCTCCGTGCAACATTTGGGTGAACTGTTTCAGGGTGCATCTTGATGCTTCTTACTTACCCCTTGGCCACCAGGCAGATGGTCAGTTATTAGCAATAATTAAAGCTCCATCATTCATCATGGTTTGTAATTGTGTTTAATTTGAAATGTATCAATGATTAAAAGCTGCAGATGCATCTTGTGAATGTTAATAGGCATGGAGACCAACAGAGGGATTGAGAATGACAGAGGAAACATCTCATAGGGCTCACTGTTGCTCTTACCAGAAGACAATTGCAGTTTCTTGTGGTGATAGTACGGCCTCTCTTTCAAATATAGCAATGCTCATTAGTTAAAGCTCAATTCATCGCATCTCATTTGTTTATTTGTATAACTCTTTTGGAATTAAGGTAGCAAAAATATTGTAAACAAAGCTGGTGTAATTTTGATCCAAACTGCATGGAGCAACATTTTATGGATCTAATGAAGACAAAATGGTGTCTTTGTTGTGGAGAGCTTCTTAAGGGAGCTGTAAGACCTTAAAGAGAATAAAGTAGGTCAGCTGGCTGACATAGGGTGCCTGCGGACATATTCTCTATGCTTTGCACACAGAAGCCTTGCACAGAAAGGAACCATAGTTAACAGTGGTAACAGCTTGTAATGAGAGGAAAACAACCTGGAGGCTTTTATTTGATCATCTGAATGTTTCCTGTCTATCACAATGTGGAGTAGAAAAAACATGCAAGTCCATGTGCCCAGTCTGTGACTGCACAGTGTGTGACTGCATGTAATCTTGTGCTGTGTGTGCATATGTGTGTTGATGTGCTACTTGGAATCTAACCTGATGCAGAAAATACCAGTCGTGTCCATGGGATTAGATGTTGTGCATTAGTTTTACAAGTATAGGCCTTTATCACAGCAGATATTCAGATTTTAAAATGTAGATACACAAACATTGATTAATTAAAGTAATTAGAATTATGTTGTATTTAGAGAAGAAGTGCTTTTCTAATGAGCGAGCATATTTAAACGCAGTGAGCTGACTCAGAGTCCTGAAGTGAACAGAAAAATCTTTGGTATCTTGGGTAACCCATGTGTTCACCCTATGACTTCATGTCAGACTGGCTGCTGGGAAAAGGTCTTACAGCACAGCATAAATTGATGGTTGGATCTTTTTATTAATATAATCATTCTTGAACTTTAGTTTTCTGGCCATGTGAACCCTGGAGGTTGTTGTTTATTTTCCATGCAAAATTTATTTTCAGTAGTATTGGACCAAGGCAACAGTGCTGCAGTGCTGTGTTTGCTCTGTGGATGTGGTGTGTTACTCTGGGAAAAAAGACATCTGATTTAACCTTGTGATGTCTGTTTTAAATGCAGCATGTTCTGTTTAAGGGAAACATTTCTAGTGGAATAAAATAGGAGAAACAGTCATCAAACTAACTACCTTAGATTGTGAAAGCAGCAAATCAAATGATTAAATATTCTACAGCAAAATGTGCCGTGTTCCTGTTCCCAAAGGGACAAATCAAGAACTGGCGTATTTTTAAGAGGAGGCGGATTGACAGCTACTGTTAATGACAAGAAATCTCTCCTACTGCTCAGGCACTTGTTCATTGATTTGTTGTCAAGAATACTAAAAAGGAATCGGCAAAATCCTGGTCTTATTGTTGACCGCATGCTATGAGTGACAGTCAATTAAAACAGGAGTGGGATCCTTGATGTAACACGATCTACAGTAGATGAAGGCTCTGTGTAACAGAACTGCCAGAGTCTCCAGAGCTAACAACTAAACACGTACTTGGAATCAGTCTGAAAATGTTAAGAGGAAAGAGCTTTTATTTAATTCCTCAGCTGCTGAAATATGGGAAGTTAGAACGTTTGTTCTCTTAATTTTTCCATTAATGTCTTTGGCTATAATTTTCCACCAGAGGATTTGTACAGAATCATTCCTTTGATCACATCACAATTTGCTACTGTTTTGTACGTCATGGTAAATGTTGATTAGTCTAAATGTTATTTTATTGCACTGGAAGCTCAAGCTGAAGTGAAGCTTTAGATTTTCATCATCAAGACAGGAATTGGAATCTTATGTTTTCATACCATAACCAAATCAAGTTTACCGGCTAGTAATTTCCTTTTTTTTTAAAAGTATTTTTGCAGTTTTGTACACTTAGATAGAGGTGTCTGTAAAATACTGCTCAATGCTTACACCAACTATTAGCGTTCACACACTTCAAAGTTTGGTGTTGAAAGTAGAGTATACTTTCACCCTCGTGGATTTCTGTGAAGAGAAAAGGCAGACGTAAAGCAGCCTTTCTCTCGTCTTCTGATATCTCTAACAGCCAGATGTTTGTATTGAAAATTATGCTTTTTTTCCCCTTCTTTCAAAACATTTCCTTCTGAAAAGCAGCAATCCCCTTTACAGCCTACTTCTCCAGAGTACACCACTACTGCTTTTGTGTGCCGATAAGAGTTCGTGAGTCCATGTGTCTTTGATCAGCCCTGCCGGAGAAGATGTTGCTGGTTTAGCGGGGAGATGCCGGTGTTCGCTGTTGGGCTTAGATATTGCCTCTTGCGTGCTCCACATTGAGCGGCTCTGTGGGCCGCTGTGCTGCAGTTAGCCTTTTTTCATGTAAGTCTCCAAATTCGGTCGGCTAGCTTGTTCTATTTAAAGAGAAAGAAGCTTTAAACAGAGGCAGGCACATTACAGGGATAAAATGATTCAACATAAAGTAATAGCCTTTGGTAATTGAAAAGTGATGAGCCCTTACCAGAAGGTTCGGCAAGGATCCTGGTCAGTGAGTTTTGAGCAGACCCAATCACACACACACAAACATGCACACATGTGCATGTAAGCACCTCATTTGTGTTTGAAATCTTTCTTGTTTTCCATCATAATTTAGAGATAAATGCATTTCACGTTTGTCTAGCTGAATATCCTTATTTGAAGTAATCAATAAATTGATGAAACTCAAGGTTTTGAGAAAAAGCTGTGTAATGCCAATGAAGGTTTGCATATCCTTGCTAGTGGGCATACAGAGACACATTGAAAAGTAAACAGCAGCTCATAAAGTCCATTATGGTGCATTAAATTCCAGCCTTTTTGATTTGACTGCAGTTTACAGTCTGCTGTTATTTGAATATGAGCATTTTGTCCAGTTGTTCACTGGGGTGTACTGGATCTCCATTGATGATTTCCATGTAGTTTCTCTGCATCACACCCTGTGACCTTTGGATGACCTGAACACATATGAAGACAAAGGGTACACCGCAACAAATGAGATATAGATTCTCTGCAAATGTGGAGTACGTGGCATGGATTATTGCGGTGCTGTGGATCATGCTATTTTAGTTCTTGTCCACTTTTATGGGAAAATTACTAACCACCAGTGAATGTGACCTTCAAAAGGATTACAGAATGAGGCGATCAATTCTAACAGTTTGACAAGTCAGTTGCCCTATCACAATAAATACAGCCTTGTGTCAACAGTGAGATATGTGGGATATCAAAAACTCTTATTACAGTCAAATCAAAGTAACTTTGAGCTCGCCGATGAGTAACTAATATTTGATACCATGTAAACATCTCCCACACTGACCCTACGACTACTTCTATCAATTACTGGTGAGATTCTTACCCCCTATTTTAGATATTTTTCTGCCTTATACAGTATGTTGTAAAGATAACAATGCAGAATACATAAAACTTCCTTCATGCTCATTTTTGCTGTGATAATCATTGCAAAGAAGCCCCAGTAGTTACAGTGTACCCATCTGGTGAAGAAACTGGGACAAAGTGTACTATAGAGTGAACAGAGGACAACTCTCCTGGCCTTTAGGGCTGAAGAGAGCCAAGTGTTCTGCAATGGTAAGGTGAAGATTTTTATTATTTATTTATTTGTTTTTATTTATTTTTAGATATGCCTCTGGAGTGCATGTTTGCTTGCAAAGGTCATTAATTTATGTGTCATCTGTCACTTGTTGATGAATGCTTGGAGTGTGTAGAGACATCCCTTAACTCTTGGAAAGATGCTGAGATCCTTTTTGAGAGGCAGAACAGGGTCTTAGTGGATGTCAACAGCTTTCGATACTAATGACCCATGAATCAGAGCAGGACTCCTTAAATTGGTTTTCAACTTCTTGCCCAGTCCTAGACTTGTCTTCTTGCCATGATTTCCCTCCTCAGTCTCGCAGGATTCAGGCCACCCCTACTCAACCGTTCAGAGCATCATTATTCTCATATCTCTTATCTAGAGACGAGATCAATAAATCTATTCTTCTCTGACTGAACTCTGATGTCCACCAGCCTCTTATTTTTCTTCTTGTCAATCCACATGAACACTTATCTGCTGGAACACGTTGATGCATTGTGTGACGCCTTGGCAAATGTTCATTAAGTTGTTTTTCAATGAGAAGCAGGGATCAATAGCAGACTGTGGTGATTCATGCAAACCCACCCCTATGCATCTGTGCTGATCTCTCTTAAGGATTAGCATGCCGGAAGACACTGATAATATGAAGAAGTCAATTAGCAGCTCCTGAAATATAAATGATTATGCAGGTAAAAGCAAAAATTGCTGTTGGACTTCTTCCAGTGCGATTAAAAGCCTCTCATTGAAAGCTGTGCTATGATTATGCTATGATCATAATTTTGCACTTACAATTTTTAAAGTGTTTGTATCAATGACTATTTGTAATAAAACATATGAAATTGTTTTTATAAATGAAATTATCCTTTTATTTTATGTTCTTAACAATCAGTAGCTTTCAAACTCATCCTTATGGAGCTACCTTCAGGGTTGTTGCGTTAAAAATGCAGCCTTCTGCTAAATGAGGAAGTGCAGGCATTGGTACATACGTGTCTCCTGTTTACAGTGCATAGATTTCCAGGAAGAATACTGTTCTTCAAAGAAAACTTTATTACACCCTCATTACATCAGCCTGAGGATGCACTTTTTCTTTAACCTCCCACACATTTTTTTCCTCAGTTCACAGTCATCTAAACATGCACCTACAGTAGAGATGCTGGAGTATTTCTTGCCGAGCAGATAGATTACAACACTCTGCATTATAACACTCACAATTTGAAATCTAATAATCAACAAGCTACATATTTGCAAACCAAAAGTTTGTTTATTAATGTCACAGAACAGGAGCAGTATAGCACTGCAAATTATCTTGTGAATTTGAACAGTTTTCCATTCAGGACAAGTCCATATTATTTAATTGAGGACACAATGCACTTATATAACTTATAGGAAATAATTTGACAGGAAATATATTGTTTTGTGCACTCTTATTGTTTTTTTTGTTGTTGTTTTTTCAAAAATTGTGTTAGGAAAAGAAATATATTTTTAGTATTTGTTTGACTTTAATATAATATCTCAAACTAATATGCAGATGGTGTCTAAGGGTAAGAATACCCTCACTATGGAGCAAAGCCAGTTATATTATGTATACTTTTCAGAGTGCATGGTTTACTCCATCTGTCAAATGGGTCAAATATGGAACATCCTGCTGGCATCACAGTCTGATGTGCATTTCATGTCACTGTGAGTTGGACATTTTGAATCAGGCCATGAACCTTTGACATCTGTCATCTCACTCTCTTTTTCTGTCCCACACTATAATAACGAGTCAAATCAAAATCAGAGCATCATGAAATGAATATTCAAGTATTTACACACACACACACACACACACACACACACACACACACACACACACACACACACACACACACACACACACACACACACGTGTGATGTGTAATGAATGTGTATGTGTGTGTGTGTGTGTGTGTGTGTGTGTGTGTGTGTGTGTGTGTGTGTGTGTGTGTGTGCGTGCGTGTGTGTCTGTGTGTGTGTTTAAATTCACTAGAGATGGGCTTTAAATGCAGCTGGACTTTGATGTTTTGCTGACCAGATATGATCTTTTATTGCTCCTCAATTAATCCTGATGATGGATCCCAGAGCGATGGGCCAGGAAGGTGATGATGTATGGCATTGGTGAGGCTGCTGGAACAGATGGGCCTTCAGTACAACATGGTGGAGCGATGGGGTGGAGAACTACATATTGGTCTTTGTTGCTACATTGGCATGGAACTTCCTAATCTAGTGTAACTGATGACAGAGAACGCCTTCCTCAGCTGCTCTCTCCCAGGGGCTTATCATTCTCTTCTTCCCTGTATCAATCACCTCAGAGTCAGGCCATTTGTTCATGCTACATACCCTGACCTCCCATGGTGTCTCCAACTGAACTACATTATACTGTATGTGTTGTTCCATATGAATCCTGTACCTCTCCTCATGGTGAGTTTGATCTATGTGGTTTCCTGCTGAATAGGGCACATGTCAGAATATGGGATGAAAGAACAGCAGGTGTACATTGAAAAGTTTGCACTTAGTTACCACTTAATATCAGTTTCACATGTGACCCTACTAAACAATGAAGATGAAGGAGAACCTATTGTCTGATCGACTCTGCTGTGGTCATGTTTCCTATTCATGCGGTAATTCTTACATCCCACTTACCTCTGGCTTAGTTCAGCAGGAACAGGAAATGATCAACCTCCCATCGGTAACCCTGTGGGACACTGCTGACCACAGCACTCAGCACTAACCAGCATGACAAAGACACCATTACAAACAACATATGTGTGACTGATGAAGACCAACTGACTCGGCTTAAAAGAGACATCAGCATGGGCAACCTTTAAAGCAAGACTGCAAACATGTGACATCTGAAGAAGGAAAGCTGAAATGCTCTTAAGGGAAGGAGATGAATGGAGGTTGATTGAATGCTGTCAGAGAAAGCAGGATCAATTGGTGTATGAGCTAACACTGTCAATTTATGCAACTTGAATTAATGGAAAAGCTTGATTTTGTTTTTAACTGTGATTACATGTATGTATCCATGACATTTTTATGTGTTTCAGAATAAAAAGGGGGTGGAGTCTAACCTTTCAATGAGAAGCTTTGAACTATTTGCAGATGTTGATTTATGAGGTCTCTCAAGAATCTTGTTCATCACAAGCAGATATTGACTCTGAGTGCTGATAGAGTGAGTGGGGTGTTTGGACGGTGGCTTGAGAGGGCCGTCATATTGTAAATAATATGTAAGGGCTTACAAGTAATGAAACATAGTATTAGTCCTGGCTCTAATGACAATAACATAAGGTTTACATTCTGGATGTTTGTGACTGTTGATACCTTTATGCTAAAAGTAAAAAGAATACTCAAAGTAATTTACATTTTAATTGTATTGTTCAGCTGGACTTCCTATTTGAACCTGGTCCCATCTGCTCTCACTAAAAACAATCTTACTAAAGCACATACATATGTTGTATTAGTATCAGTGTAGTGTCCTGGCCTCAATCAATGAGGTCTTTTTCTGGAATCACTCAGCGTATTGGAAATGTCAAATCCATCTTGGCGGCCTCTGTAATGAATAGAGGGTTGCTGGCTTAAAGTCATTCATTTTGTTTTATTGACCCTTAGATTCCATAAGGAAAATCACACTGAGACTTCAGCCACATGTTAATGAAAACATGGCGGACCTTGAACATACTGCTGGAGGTCTTTCCAGAGTCGTAGCTGCAGATAATAACTGAATATAGCTTAGCCAAATCATATACCCAGTGATATCATGCTGTGACAGTACAATGAGCAAAAATAATCTCATTGTTCCCCTCTCCCATTTCAAATGTTTGTTTTTGATTCCTGCTGTGGATTCAGCTTTTCACCTGGGCTGAAGTTTTGGATGATCTGATTTTGTACTTTGTTTGAGCGGTTTTAAAAGATGTAGGCGCATGGTAAGCGCTGCTGAAGTATACCTGCCACTGACAAAAGGGAAGTAAGTAGTAATGTAAGTAGTAATTTCAAAATTGAAAACTTATTAGTTTGAATTGAAATTCAGCTATCAACACAGCCAAACTGATGTCTTTCATCAATGGGTTCTCTTCCTCATTTAGTATAGAAGCTGAATAATCAGCTATTTAAATGTGTGCCTTCCCTTCACTGAGGCATGATTAAAGGTAAATACACTTAAGTACCCTCTTGGCCAAGGACTCCGACCAAAGGATGCACATTCTAAAGTGCACCGCTAGACGAGCATATGGTTTAGGCATGTGGAGAAACTAAAGGCTATGCACACAATAAGAGTCAGTTAATTCCATTTGCAATTGGACCTAACACTTTCCAACAAGAGACATGGGCAGAGAGAGGCTTGAGTGCAGCAAATATCCCGGGGAGAGCAAGAAGACTCCAGTCCATTACCAGGAGACAGAAACAACACACGAGTCTTCACATATGCATACAACAGCACACTTATTTCTTAATTTCCCAATTCAGCACAATAAGTTGATTTAATATGCCCTGGAAGATGAGAATCCTTCTGCTGTAATCATTGCCGTATGTGCTTGTCAATCCATGATGTGAAGCTTCCTGCTGCATGCTAGAGAGGTAGCTTGATGTGCCGTATGTGCAGTATGTCAAGTCCTGCTTCACTTGGTGCAAATTTCACTTTTGCTTTAGTATGCAACTGTGTTGTCATCTTCCTTATTAGATGATCCTGTTATTTGGAGCCTGAAGCATTGTACAGACTGTCCCATCAATTTGGTTTTCCAACAAAGGAGTCCAGTCAGGAACTGGGTCTGGAAAGGAAGCAGGCGGTGAGGCCTAATGATAAAGGGGAAGAGATTATCCAGCAGCATTTCATTCTCCCTGTAACACACACATAAACATAGTAGTACAACAAGATTGCGAAAGGCCCTCTAGTCAACCCAGCTTTCTCTGGTCTGTCGGCAGAACCTTGTGTAGTATCTACAGGTCAACATGGAGGCATTTGTAAATTATGGTTTCCATGCAAGCCAGGCACTTTGTCTGCAAGACTAAAACATTCTCTTCATACAACATTTCAACTTTTGAACAAATATATTCTACTACATAATAGCCCACTCTGCTGTTAATTACATCCCGCTTCAAATCGATGATGTATTGTAAGTGTCAGTGTTCCTGTGTTTGTTCGTCCATCCATCCGTCCATTAGTATGTCCACCAAATATCTTTGCAACTGTTGCAGATAGAAAGATGAAACAAAAAGCACATTACTCGGGCGGCAAAGGGGATGAAAATGAGATGATGACCTTGAACTCGAGAAAACTAGGTCAAGGTCAAATTTCAACTTTTGTGCACTCAGGAACCGGATAAGATAGAAAGACGAGGCAGAAGGCTAGTGTGAGTAAGACCATAGATCAAGAGCTAGCTAGCTTTGATGTTTGACCTATGGAAATAGGTCAGGGTAAAATTTTGAATTCAGGGGTGTCGCGGGATGTTGCAGTCTGTGACTGCATTGTTTCTAGTTGCATTTTAGAAATATTGACATATAAAGGTTGATGGTTAGTTTTGTTTTGTCTTTCATGCAGAAATAAGATGAGTTTCGATGCTTTTGCCTTACCATATATTTATTGTGGCAGCACACAGAAATACCTGCATTTATGTAAATAATGATTAATTTAATCAGCTGATCACAAAGATTAATCAGGATATACCATATTCTGATATCTAATAAAAGTGACAGCACGTAACAAATCTAACAGCACGTAAATAATTTGTTGACAGTGCACCCTCATTCTTTGCAGTTAATGTGTTCCAGGAACCACACGCGGTTGAGGAATCCGCGATCGAGATCGTGATCTATTTATCTTATTATTTACAGTAATTTAAATGTTTACGAACCCTCACCATACTGATATTAAACAACCTTCTATCTGTATTACATTTTCCCACATTGTTTCCCTTATCGACTGTTTAAAGCTCTGTTCCGCCAGTGCCAGAATGGCGGAACAGAGCGCACTTTCGGATGACGTCAGCCAATAGAATGCGGGTGCAGTATCACGTGACTGCCTACTAAAAATCCGCAATGAGGTGGAGTTGCAATCGTTGATGCGTGAGGGCACACTGTATCAATCCTTTGCCAGAAGACAAGGAATATTTATACTGTATATAATATGCTACATTGAATGCTGCATGTGTGCACTGGCTTTTGAATTGTCCCATTAGGGGTTGCCACAGCTTTTTGTCCTTCTTACATTTAGATACACACTCATATTTGTTTGGCAAGGTTTTTTATGCCGGATGTCCTTCCTGTCACAACCCCCTGCATTAATCCCGTCTCAGGACTGGCTAACAGTTGATTCTCGTTTGTGCCCCCGTAGGGCTGCAGATGCCAGGGAATGAACACGGGAAGCATACAGTACAAACCATCGCTGAGCTACATACCCGCCAATATCCATCTTGTACATTTACCTTATTTCTAATGTCCATCACTTTCTTTAATATTCCTGTTCTCTGCAGTTGGTTTAGTCAAATCCACATACAAGAATATGTGGGAATATGTGTTTTACATTACTGTCACTCTTAATCCGTCAGGCAGCTTGACAGCGTTTTGCTGTTATAATTTTGAGACTTTTAACTATCTTAGATTACAATGCTTACATTTCCTGACATCTTAAATTCATCTGATGCTATTTGACAATAGGAATTTACCCCTATCTAGTGCTTCATTTTTTCCCCCTTTCCCTCCTTCTTGTGGTTTACCTTACTTTATCACGTAATCAGTTATTTTTCATAATATTTGATGGGCGTAGTAAGGAGTGTCATGAATGTTCATTTCTATATGATCTTCAATTAGAAACAATACAAGATTCTACTACTTGAGTCTAAATATTGTCTAAATATAGGCTTTTTCTGGTAGTATTGTGTGTACTAGAGACAAATGGGCACTGCCAGTAATGTGTAATGGTGAGAAAATGTTCTTTCCACCTCAGCTTGCTTTAGCAGCTGACACTTTGCTGTCCATCATTACAAGCCAAGAAGCTCACCTTCTTTCCTTGTTTCTGAAGGTTTAATAATACTCGCTGATTGTACAGAAATAGTATTTTGAAAATAGGCTACAAAATGAGTGCCTTGTGGTGTCAGTACTGCTTTTCTGGTGGAGAATGTGAGCTTCCCCACAGATCCACGTTTAATTGGCTCACTCCATAGCTTGTCGATTCCTGTCCTGTGGCTGTTCTTCATTGCCCATTCACACCTTTCCCCAGCATCCCCACAGGTGGAGTGTGAAATCCATTTGTTTCAAGACAGGAGCCAAAGCACTCTCTGCTCTTTGACAGACCATTTTGTGTGGTGCTCCAAATAGTTCCTATTGAACTAAACAGGTATAACTCAACAGTATAAGTCAAGCTAATAGAGAGTCATTAGAGGAACACTGGCCTGAACACAAAGCCAGCGTTGCTGCTTTAGTGCAGGTACCACCCATTGTCCTATGTTGTCCTGGCGATAAGCAGACAATTAGACGTTCGACTAAGCAGCAGCAGGGGTCATGAATCATGATTTTCCATCGTGCTGACAGGGTTCAACCAGGGCATTACAAAATTAACCCCTTGAGGAGTGAGTTTATAGGTGAACCTCCAATTGTACATGTTAGTATTTTAGGTGCTTCAATGGTCAATGTGACAGAATTAGGTCCTTACCTAGTTAGGAAGGGGCACTTAAACAGTTATCTACTCCTATGGTTTGGTTAATGACTGACATTTACGATGTACAAGGATAGGCCTGAGAAATGACCCTACCATCCAGCACCACTGATAACCTACACACTGACCTTGACTGCAGGTAAACACCAGGTTTGTTTGTGACTTTTTGTAATTGCCACAGCCATTAGCATGTTTTGAATGCATTTGGGACTTGCCATTCATCAGAGGCTCTGTGTTAAGATTTAGTGCTTACTGTCACAAAGTTTACTTCCTAACAGAGGAATAGTCCTGGCCAAATGAGAATAGACGAATCCAAAATACTAAATCACAGCACTTAGGGCACCACCTGTCTCTGGTGTGGCCAGGTAATTATCTTGCATCAGTAGTTTCTCATTTCTTCCCACGGCGGTGACATTAACATAGAACAGGAATGGCTCTGCATATGTGAGATGAGTCACTTGGCTGATTGCATGCCTGCCTTGACCCCCATGTCCAACACAGTGCTAGCGGAAATTCTCCAGATCGTAATGAACCAATAGGATGTTTTCTTGCTTCTCACAAATAAACAAAGGGCTCAAATGTTAGGCTTTGTATAAATTAGCATTAATGACTTAATTATATTTCTGGACACTGTTCTGTTCTCAAAATCAGCACTTCATTAAGTGGTGCTGGGCACTTAATTGAAGTTACTGTTCTGTTTAAAAGGTAGTTTGACAAGTTACACCAGTGAACACCTGGCCGAGTTTAGGCAGACGTAAAGCAAGCATGTTCATGAGCACCATATGTCAAACATAATCTGCTTTAATCAAGATGAAGATTTTTAACTGTTTTTAAACCATGTTGGGTGAGGAGCTGGTTTTTTTTTCCTGTTGACCTCAATATCACACTGTGCTTCAATGTGTTGTTTTATATTAAATATTTTGTCAGTAGCCTAAGGCTCAGTGCTTTGCTTGAGGACAGGCTGAGATTGCAGGTCAAATTTGCAAATACAATTTTATATAAAATATATTCAGATTTGAAGGTTGTGCAAACAAACGTTGTGCAGTATTCACTGCTTAATACCCCTACATCCTGTGTATCCAGACTTACATGCCTTCACGACCTCAATATTTTTCATCTGCTATATAATGGGAAAAAAATAATAAGTAGTGAATGGACTTCAGGATAGTGATTAAAAATATTTCATTTCTGAGCTTGTAGTTTTGCAGCCTGACAATGTTTTATGAGTAAGCTGTCCACATGAGGAAGTTGTTGATGTGAAATCACAACAAAACAGCGAGACAGCGAAGGTGTGAGGTGCAGATGAGACATCTGATTACTTGAAAACCTTTGATCAGAATACATGATTTATAAAAAGGATTTTGAAAATGGTCTAGTCAGTTATGGAGCAGTGAACCATGTCATCATATGTCTAAAATAAATTCACTGAAAGTCACTTCATTAGTGAGTGTTGTATTTTCTAAAAGGAAATATTTTTATTGTGAATTTTTTGTTTTGTAAAATAATACTTAAAAAGTCATCCCACACACATTTACATATTTAGCCGCTGTCAGATGATTGTTTAGAAGCATAAAGAATAAAGATAAACAGACACTGGCCCTGTAGAAATTGGCAGCACCACATCAGAGCTGATGATTGATATGTGCTTATTACTATTTGCACAGTGTAGAGTTGGTATAAATTAGTAATTGAGATATTTTTTCAAGCTCTTTATTGTTTCCAGGGCCTCTGTTCAGATGTGCTGAGGGACTTGGACTTAATAGCCTTTATGGATCCAGGTAGCAGCATATATGAAAACCTGCTTTTCCCAGGTCTGACTTTTGCATCTATGTCCACCAAACTGTCAATTGGTTTGTACCTCTTTATGGAGCTGTAGAAGTGAGTTAGTTAATGATATCACCTCAGTGTGAAGATTAGAACTCAATTATCTATCTGCCTGTGCCACTGACCTGGGTCTGGTTGAATATATTAATCATATTTCTTGATAGAGTAGCAGCAAGAAGTAAAAGAAGCCTATAGCCACATGAAAAAGGAACCACTGTGCACTGAAGATTATACAGAGAAGAAAACCTAAACTGCTTTTTTCCCTCTCTTTTTTTGCAATGCTGTGTTTAAGGCATTTTCCTCAGCACAATAAACAATGATGCACACATAACTTAACTCATTCATTCTTTTACGCTTCAGGATCAAAAGCTTTCAGTTATCGTAAGTCTTCTCAAAAACCTGGGCAAACTAATTGAATCCTGTAGTTCAGATATAAAGTTCATTTATTTTCCTGACCGCTTCATCAGCTTGCGCGGGGCACGGGGAGCTGGAGCCTATCCCAGCTAGCTTAGGGCGTGAGGCAGGGCAAACTCCAGGTGCGACGCCAATACACTGCGGAACTACAAAGAGACAGACAACCATGCACACTCACTCTCACACACTACAGCCAATTTGGAACAGCCAATTAACCTGAAGTGCATTTTTTTGGAGGTGGGAGGAAGCCGGAGAACCCCACGCAGACACGTGGTGAATATGCAAACTCCGCACACAGCGGAACTCGAACCCCCACCTGCCTTGCGGTGCAGTGACAGCACTACCCATGGCGTCACCGTGCGACCCTCAAATATGAAGTTACATTTTAATATTCAAATCACGAAGCATCCCAGAGGCTTCTCATGCTGCTCTTTAACACTAAGGGTATGCTTTTAAAAAAGGCTGAGACTGAAAATGCACTACTCTTTAGAGCAAATGTGTGAAGCTCTGACTGACTGAATAGTTGGATTTTTTGCTGTGCTGAACAGTCATTGCAGACCCCCCCTCCCCCTAAGGAAAAAAAACCTGACTATTTTACACTTCCAAGAGTAGTCAATCATTTCTTGTGGTCTGCCACTGAGTTTTTAACTCACATCATGCCATTTTTAGTTGAACCTAAGTCAATTTGGAGAAAACATTATTAATCCAAAGTGTAATTAATGAAATAACAGTGAATGAATGGAAAATTGGTTAAGACAGAAAAATCTGAATAAGTTTGCAATGCTTCAAACTGAATTTCTCAACAGCTCCTTTTCATCCTTTTCATCAATAATCATGAAAACCTTTATACCTTCCATGGGTCAAGATCTCTAGCAGTCTGAAGTCAGACTCTGCTAATAGAGGCATGTTTCATCAGAGAACTCCCGTGTTTCCTGCAAGGCACATACAAGAAGTCGTTTTGATGTGGTGTTCTTTTGAGAAAAATACAAGGCTGGTGATAGTAATGACATCGCCCACAGTTCTCTGCAGATGTTGATTGAAGAGTCTATTTTGGCTTCAGGAGTTCTATCAGTGGGACGTATGATCCTGGAACAGGTCACTGTGATCTCTCTGGCATCTACTGGAGCTCACAAACAGACCCCCCTCCCATCCATCCACTGCATGTCCTGATAGAGAGAAGCGAATCCCCAAGAGAGGCTTCTTCTCAGCCAGATGGCAGCCAACGCTGCCTCCTACTGCTTCAGCACCTTCATTAACAAGCTGACAGGCTTGACATGGATAAAAGAGACTGAAGCAATCATTCTACTCCAGACATTAACAGAATTGTCTCATTGAACTTCAACACTTATAGTATTTCATTATATTTTGTGAGACTTCTTTTAGCTGTCCACCATGTTTCCCTTTCTGTCTGCCTGACATGAGTTCAGATGAACAATCTATAAAGGAAACATTCCATTTTGCCAGTGACATGAAAAACCCAATATCACTCACGATCTTCGACATGCTGTGTCAGAATTAATTTGGTTGATAAAGTGACTGTTTTTATTTGCTTCACTGGAAGAAGTACCTGCGTGACCACTTAGTGTCTAGAACTGTCTCAAATAATAAATGTTATTAATATCCAAAATTAAATGACTATATTTCAGATATAACAGAAGAAGTGCTGTGAACATGTTCATCTACATCCTCAAAGAATGACAAGAACGATGGCAGCTTAAACGTTACTAACATGCTGCTGTCGATGCTCTAAGCATGTCATGTTATTGCTGCCACTCATACCTACAGTTCTTAGATGTTTTTTAAAATGTTCCTATTCCTGCCAGCTTGTTTAAGTTTCACTCAAACAACTAAGCTGCTCTGAATCATTAGTATTTTTGCCTTGTTCTGTTCAGGTGTGTAGTATACTGCAGTATTACCAACAAAGAGACTAAAAGCTTCCCACCCACACACCAGGGTGACTTTCAGCCCCTTGTTGCTTTGAAGTCAGATGCAAAGAATACAGCATAGAGATTGGAAAATGATAAGGGAACAATTCCCCTACTTTTTTCAGCCTTCTTTGTGGTCAACACAAGTTCACGTTTCATCTCACAACCATTCTCAGGCTTTTTTATCTGCTGGTGTAACAAATATAAATTGGTAAAACTAATGATTTTACCAAAGGCAAAAAATTGGTTAAAAAAAAAGAAAAAAAAGTTGTTCTTTTTTTGAATAAAACGTAGAATATCTCTTTTTCTTGAATCAAGTGATAAAATGTGAGTGCTGCACACTGACATTAAATGTTGTCCTTCCTGAATGCTGTCTGGCCATCAAGCACTCACATGGTGGTGGATTATATTCAGCTGAGGGGCTGAGTGCCTCTGTGTCAGAAGGTGAGGATAGTAAGAGGTTTGTCAGAGGGAGAGCTCCTGTAAATAATTTAACTAGTCAGGCAGTGAAGGGTCTTGGCTCCTGCATATAATGGAAGATTCTGAAGGCACAGCAGAGGCTGCTTGCTTCTATACTTGTCTGAGACACCTAGCCTCACACTATTTCTCATATGTTCAAGTACATAAACAGATTTATTTATTTTTTCATTTTCATTTATTTCAACTCAAAATTAAAGATATTTTGCTTAATTTGAATGATCATGTTTTCAATGTGTGAATAACATGTTAAATTACATCTTCAAGTTTAAGTTGCCATTTCAAGCACAGGACTGTGATCTTGAAACAAAAGCTTGTCTGAACTAAATGATGTTAAGCATTTTGCTTGCTGTATCCAGTTTTCTAATGGTTCATCAGTACCAATGCCTCCATTATACAAATAAATACTTGAAATTTAATAAACGTACTGCTGTATATAGTTGTGGAGTTGCAGGAAGCCTATTAAAGACTATTATTAGACACCAGTGATCTGCATCAACAGAACATGCTTTCTCTGCTTGTTCATAAAACATATAAGTCTTCAGCATCGTGCCACAGGCAGCACTATGACAAAACCTGTGTTGATACAGATACACCTATACACCTATATGGCAAGTCCTAGCTCACTATGATCTGTTTCATTTCACTCCAAACCTTTACCCTGCAGCACTCAAGCTTACACAATCAAAGCATTAGCTACAGAATAGGAGACAAACGCAAGCACATATATTTAGGAAGTGCTGCAGTGTTCAGAGCTGTGGCAAATTGCTATTGTTATAGTCCCTCTCATTTTAGTCTGCTCTGCTTCACTGTGCCATTGCATTACCCTGGTGGACTTTGATGGTGCAAAAGAATGGATGGGGCTAGGATTAGTTTAATGCTGCTAATTAACAAAAGACAGAGGAGAGGAACATGCTATCTGGTACTGGATGTCATGCAGACCTTCAGCACCCTCAGCTGATGTTAATTACCTCTGGCGTTTTGCTATCTCTCCCTGGAATGGACAGGCTTTGCATCTCATGAGCTGCCGCCTGCATGGTCATTAGAAAGAATAGATTTAACCCGAATAATTGGGAGTGCATGTGCTACTTTTTTTTTTTTTTTTCTTTTAAATTTCATTGGGTGTCAGAATTCCGGCAAGTGTCACTCCTGTGGTGAGCTGCTTCTGTGGATGTTGAAAAAAAAAAAAAGGAAAAAAAGTATTTTTTATTTTCCTTTTGATTATTTTCCTCCACTTATTAGACTGTTTCTAAATGTCTTGCATGTTATGTGAAGTTACTCTGTCGGAGAATGTCTCCACATTATTCCCACATTTAATATTTTATTACTAGCCATGGTAATTAGTCCGCGTCTTATCAACAACCCTCACATATGTCCAAAGGATGATCTATTGAGAGCTTGATATCCAATTAAGATAGTTGATTTTATGGGATTTACTTGGACAATTTTTACAACGTCAGCCTTTTTACAGCAAGTGGAAACAGCAGTACGCTGTTGTGTTCTGGTTTTTGCGCCTGCTGCCTTAAAATGAAGCTGGCATTTCCTAACTTTATCCTAACCAACAACACTGCATTGCCAAAATTCTCACATAAATTAAAAAAAAGAGTTCCTGGATTAATAAACTTGGTGGAAATTTCCTTTAGTTTCCTCAGTTCATGCTTTAGTTTGCAGGTAGCATATGTTGCAATGGAGTAAGTGCAAATTATGGTAGTTGTTAATAGGCACCATATTGCTAAGTCAAGACTTTAAACTGTTTGTTAATTGGTGTTGAGGCATTTTGTCATCTGTTGTGCCAAGAACAGGACCATCTGATTTCAAATAATTAGTACACACACTCTTAACACCACCTACAGAAGTGTTCTTTTAAGCTGTATAGCAGAACTGGCAGGACCATTCCACCAGTTTCACAGTCTTGACTCGGATTTGTGTTGCAATAAATTCTATGAATGCTGACCTCCAGAGGGCCTAATCCAGTTACAATGTGTGCACAGCTCCTATTTTATCACAGCCAATAGTATCTTCCTCTCCTCAGGCTTTGAGACTACACTCTTGAGAAAGGATACCTCAGAGTCCTTCTGTAGTCTTGGATCATGTTGTCCTAATCCATTCCAAAGCGTAACCACTGCATCCTTGGAAAACAAAACTTGCCCTTGGCCAGGTCTTGTGGTATCTCACACCTGTTTTTTTTTTGTATAGTCTCCTTCCTTCCATGTGTTGAGAGTGCAGAACTATATAAGTCTGCCAAGAGAAGGGTTTCAAGATGAAGTGTGTCGTCAATATAATAAACAATTACAACCTGTGCAGTCAATGATGGAGATAAGTTTCGTGCATGCATTTACTCTTGAAAGAGAAAGCTATAATCTGCCACTGCAATAAATGTTACTAAACCCTGTGGGTTTATTTATTCAAAGCTGAAATGATTCATGACCCCAGCATTTAATGTTTTATCTATTTTTGAAGCGTATACATTTTGCTTAGTGTTTTCAGTCCTCTTCTTTACGTAACTTAAAGTTTAAACATAAAGTTTAACTTTTAATACAGTAGAATTGCCTCAAACCAGATTTTTCATGCAACAAAAATATTTGGCATTTATTTTACTGTGTAGCTATTATTTTGTCAGTTACTTGTAAATTTAGATCTCCAAATTTTATTTTCCATTTCTATATTGTTGATCACACTTCAAAATATTGACTTGCTATTCAGTGTTAGTGATACTGTAACACAGAAGTCCGCGCACATGAAGTCCCCAGGTCCTATTTAATACCAAAACTGGTTTCAGTTGACAGGAAATGATTGGAAATTAGGGGCAAAATGTCTGACTGTTCCCCATCTGTGTCGAATTTAACGCTTATCAGAGCGCATGTTGATCTCAATGTCTGTGCAGGCCAGACATTGTGGGGTAGATGGTACTCAATCAGTTAGGCTCATTTTGAGATTTGTTTTTCCTCTGTCGGGCATCTGGTGCCAATTTTCAGAAGGGATTGGACCAAACTGTGGCTGGAATGTGGATCACTATTCAGTGCACTTATATGGTCAGGTATTACCTAAATACACTGAATCATTTTGTCCTTAGCTTGTGTGAAGCATTGTCTTAATGTTCAGTATGGTTCACATATTCCCCTAATAACCAATCACATCACAGATTATATTTTCTTGTGGTAAGCAGGGCAACAAATAACCATACAAGCAGAAGATCATTATTCATTGTCAGCAGTGTTTGTCCTCTTTTTCTATTTCCTGCCATCCATTTGGTCCAATCAACTATGTTTAATGTAAAACCACACAGGTATGTCTTACTTTATCTACAGTGTTTCTGTCTCTTACTGTCCCTTTAATGTCTTGTGGAAATCATTAAAAGAACAGCTCATATCCTCTAGGTGTCTTTAGTAGTTTGAAGCAATTACTTTTGTTGCCTTCTCGTGGCTCTTTTTTATTGATTGGCTGTATGATTCCCTGCTCTGCACTCAGAAATTACCTTTGCAAGAAGATACAGATAAGCTAAAGGCCGAGCTCTTTAAAGCAATATAACTGCAGTTGAAAAAGAGGTGCTCTGAATCTGAAAGAGTCCTCTCATCTTCTGTTTTCTGCTCCAGTGAAGTTTCATAATTAGTTTGTCGTAGAACACATTGCTCTTGGGTTTGCTGCTGTTTTATATTCAGATGACAATGATTTGTCTCATGATTTCATTGTAACTGTTTACTTGACTTTGTGTTGATGTGACATTGTTGTGGATCAGGAGGTAAGAAAGGCTTAGAGGGAACGCAAAGAAGAGGAAAATATTTACACCAGAGTGATCCCGATGAATAATTATACTTTTTTGTGTTCTTGGAAGATAATCCAATTAGGGTATCCAATAATGATTAGCTTGCTGTATATTAATCAGTTGCTGAAACAATGACACTCCATTTCATAGACTGCCGATTCTTATTCTTGCACTTCTCAGATTGCCAGTGGAACTATTAACACTCTGTGACTGTGCACATATATTAAGCCTTAACTCATGTCCACAAGTATAACCAAATATCCTTACCATTACTTCCATGATCATGTCATGTTATAGCGGAGCACCGCAAGCACCATTCCCCCAGGGCATGACCAGAGAAGAATTCATGGGAATGTGAATACCACAGGAAATGACCTTTTCTTAATGTTTTAACCATTCCAATGTCCAAAGCTTCCAGTTATATTCCCACATTTAATTGCTGCTGACAGTACTTACAGAAAAGTCCTGTGTAAAGTGGTCTGGCTTCTGTACAAGCGTGTTTGCTAAAGCCTGGCCAGATCTGTGCTGTGGTCCAGAGGAGTCAGCCAAAACCAACAGATGGGTAGAGCAGAGGAAACGCTGCTGCTGTGTTTGTCCCAAACACCATGCTGACCGGGTGACCCTCCTCAGAGACTGACCATTTGGCCCTACATCCACTGGGCCAAATCCAGGAGAGACAGAGAGAGAAATTGCGAAATAATAGGGAAGTAGGATATGAGGTGGCCGATGCTCTCAAAAATGTTATATGACTGTGGTTGATATCGCTTGCTGTCGATACCTTTTAGAGTATGCAGACATATACACTGTATTTAATCAGAGCTGGTCAGGCAGACTTTAGTGATGTTCACAATGCAAATACAGGCATTGTGAATGTCACGGAACATGCTGCCCTCTCAGTGTGCAGGTGAAGAAATGCAATCAGATTGTGAGTACTTCATGCAGCCTCCCTTCTCCTTGTAAATGGAACATAATATCTGCTCTCCATTACTGATGCAGGGCTCTGCCCCACACCGCTGCATGCATTAGAGCTTTAATCAGCAGATATGATTGCTTTGTGCTCTGTATGACTGCACTAGCAGGCCTCGTGGGGTTTGGTGGCAGTTTATGACAACTAACTTTTGACAGAAGAAAAGAGAGAAATGAAAAGAACTAAAAATGTTTAATAATTTAAACTCTAGCAGTGCCTTGGGATGGTTGTAAAGAGATACTGAGAATATGATCTTGATTTCCATTCCCATAGTTTTTGGATTTGGAGGCTGTGGTATCAAGAATAGCTTCGCTGGGACAAGCATCTGTTTAGTCTCTTCGCCAGGAGGTGCTCTTTGGCCTGAGAAATCATGATTCATTCCAAAAGCAATACAAGCATGACAGAAAGAGAGAGAGGACCCTGAATGATGCCTTTAAAATCTCTTTCCAGCTTGTCAAACCGTAGAAGAAAATTAATCCATCTTCTTTTTATCCTGCCATTAATTTTCATACCAAAATAATCAAATGCAAATAATTCTTATCAGCTCATTGGGAGCAGCCTTGTCACTGATTAGAGACAGTTTCTGGGATGTTAAGAATCCAACAAGGGACAGGATTTTCTCTCCTCGGGGACTCATCTAGTTCCCAAAGTTACTCTTGTATGTCATGCACAGTGGAGGATTACTTTGATGTATTTTCTGGACAGAATGTGCTTAGCTTTGTTGTATATATTATGCAGTATCTACAGTTTGAGTTCTCTGCAGCATTTAAAGCTCCACTATCTCTTTATAAAAGGGTTGATATTAATTCCACAATGTACTTTTATGTGGAAAGGTGATAAAATGCATTTGTTAACAATTCTGGCCTAAAGCAGCACCAGTGTGACACTGATGCCCAATGCTTGATGTAGTTGTCCTGTGTCAGTTTAGTGACTGTAAACATAGTCACTAGGAAGAAGTAAATTCTTTCCAGTGTCCTCGCTAGGCTGTCTGTGATGTAACAAGAACATTTGAGATAAGCATTTTTTTTTTCTTAAATGCATTTAGTCTGATTCTAGGATGGAGTTTTTAGTCCATGACTTTGACACTCATAATTAGATAAGTTGCTTGATTGCGCTCATGAGCCACTCATGCTATAATTGGTCATTGTGCTGTTTTATTTTGTTTTTTTAAAATAGACTTACATTTGCACAGACATTGTGCAGACATTTATTGGAGTGATGCTTACCTAAAGATTTTTATGTATGTTTATGTATGTTTACTAGCCTGCTCAGTGTCATGAGGGATATCAGTGTTTTTGTATTTAGATTATATTTATTTAAGCTGTTGTTTTGGAACATTTAACAGCTGTTATTATTTGTTGTGTGCAGTTGCCATGCTGTCCATAGAACTGAAACAGACCTGAACAATCAACCAGGAACAGGGTCTGTCCCCTGGGCATGTGGAATAATGTTGTTATCATCATCATCATCATCATCATCATCATATATATATATATATATATATATATATATATATATATATATATATATATATATATATATACATATATATATATATATATATATATATATATATATATATGTATTTATTTATTTATTGTTGTTATTGCAGTTGCTTTAGGTCCTTAGTGATGGTGTGAATCATTCAGTAGCAGTGTGTTGTGACATGTACATCGAGCCTGGAAGCTGGGCTGGAGTCTGTGGAGAAACCTGCCCCGGTCCATGAAGCCTTTTGACATAACAGGAAAACATATACATGTACATAGTCTATTTTTAGCCTTTGTCATTAAAAGGGATTCTGAACAGGTGCAGTCAGCTTAATAGAGCACCCTGAGCCCCAGTGGGTCCTGTTGCTGCTAGGCTGCTAACACAGGCTGCCAGCATTCTACTGCATATGTCTGTATGCTATGGTACAGAGACATTCAGCATGATCAAATAAGACATTATTAATAGTCAGAAATGCTGACAGTGATATCAGAGTTCTCTGAGATGATCAGACTGCCAGTTCTTCGTCCTCCAATGAGACAGATAGGCCTCATTTGTAATGAGTCTTTTGCTTTCGTCAAAAGAGAAAATAATAAACAGAATTATGAAGCTAACTTAATGTTGAGTTTAGAAGTAAGAGCACTGAAGTAATTCTTCTAGAAGCAGGTCTTCATACACAACTCTAATCTTCCTAGAGGAAGATGGACAGGTGGATCTTTAAGAGAGCATTACATGCATACCTCCAAGTAAACCAATTTGTAAAGAGAAGTGTTTCTTGTCATATTGAAACTGACTGGCAATTTTTGAGATCTATTTGACCTCTTCATTGAGAATGTCTCTGGTCAGAAATGTCATTTTCAGAGGCTGATCAGAGCAGCAAGTGGGCTAAGACTGGGTATGTGCTGATGAAAATGAAACTACATCAAGTATGTTTCTTTGGAGACTACTGTGGACATTTCCCATTGACTTTTGGAAGAAGATGCTTATAAATATACATAGGATGTGAGTTGTGTTAGTTGATTCTATCATCCATTGCGATTGTTAAGCTGAGATGTACAGATGAGAAGCTCAAGGCTCTAATGGCACGTCTCCACGAGATTATTAAAATACATGTTAGTTTATATGAATATTTTGTTTAATTTTGTTCTCCATTGGAACCTTTATGGTATGATCTCATTGTAGTTGTCCATCATTGATAGACATCTGAGACATAAACAGAGTGGTTGAATGAGTATTCATGACACATACTATAGCTACTAATACACGCTGTCACACACTTGCTTTGACTTCAGTGACTCAGTGATATCAGTTGGCTGTTTGCTGTGGGGGCAGCTTGCCTGCTTGTTTTGGGTGCATTGTCGGCCTTTATGTCAGTGGAAATCTTCAGTGCGGTGGAAATTCCCGAACTGGATTCAATGCATTATCCATCATGAGGGATTTATGTAGCTGATATTTAATAGGTATGGCCAGCATAATTTTAAGCAAACAGTTTCTGCCTGTATGAATAGAACTGCCTGCAAATGTTCAGATAAAGAATAACATGGAAATCCCCTTCTTGCCCATACTGTCATATCAGGCTTGTTTTCTTGGCATCAAAGCAATGTTGTTGCCTTTTTTACATGCAGGAATGAGACGCTTCTGTTTCTTGCCATGAGAGCATCTTATTAGCTGTGACAGCTTACAATTTGTCCATATATCCAATGGTGATTTAGCCTAGGGAGGTCAGAGTGTCGGCTGACTGTCCATGCCTTTCTTTATTTAACACTGCTGGCATCTTTGTTAGATGTCGTCCATTCCTGAATATGATGTGACACTTGCTTTCTAGAGAGGAATTAAATACAAAAGCATGTTGAACTCCCTGCTCTCTGGGTGGAAAACACTAATGGGTGAGCATTATAAATCAAAATGGATGATACCTCCTACACATTATACAATTTAATACAAAAATGTGGTTCACACAACATGGTGCACTATCTACATTTAAGATAGTACAAAGACACAGTGCAGTATCATTGAGATCATGGGTCAGATAATTTATATTCATTTTTAATGAGCACATAACTACTGTAGTACTGACATTGCTTTTGAGTAGACAGTCGGAAGATTTATAAGCCATTTTGCACAGTTTTATCTGTATTATTATATACTAATGTAGTAGTATAGGCTTCATTGTTTGTGCCTGTGGCGATTTCACAAAACCTGCCAATCAAACTGAAGGAAACATGTTTCTAAATAAATCTTGTGCTTCAATTGCATGGGTCAGGAATAACAGGCTTTTATGAGAGGGTGCAGGGCCAGGTAGCACCCTACCCTCCCTGTAATTCATCTGCAGAGTCCCAGTAGAGATCTGACTCGTCCTCCCTGGAGTCAAAACTGACTGACAGGGTGATACACTGATGTGGAGGTATCACCAGAGTAAACTGGCACCACTGGGTTTTCCTGCCTTCAGACATGGATTTTTCCATGTACAGAAATAAATTTTGGGAATGTCTTTGGAGGCCCCCTTTCTGTTTACTGTAATACAAGCACACAGGGCAGGAGCATACTATCATACTATCATCATACCAACACACATTGTTGCACATTGTTGCACTGCAAAGTATTGTAATTTTATTTATGTTTATGAGACTCTGCCATCCTGAACGCTAAATGTAGATAAGCTAATTTTCCTGAGCCGATTATCAGCTTCACAAATAAGTGGGCAGACCACAGTAACCCTTCAAACAGAGAATAATTTGAAAGAGCAGTAGAGAGGGAAAGAGGACTATTTAGTTCCCCTCCTACATCGCTGGAAATGGATCTCAGCAGTGGCATTTCTCTCTGTTCTCTCTGTTTGCCAGATGAAATGCCGAGTAATTCATTTGTCCTGTAACTATAGGAATGCTGCAGATATGATTGCTTTTAGAGCTTTTTTCTTCATAAACAACATAAAGATCTCTAGTGGAAAATGTGGCTGCTTGCATCACCAGGCACTTCATGTTCTGAGGTTTTATGCTACTGGATAGGTTCTCAGTGTTTGCATGTAAACCATTACACTGATGCTGTCGAGCTAATGTTTCTATAGGTTGTGTGTATGGTCCCATTTCCAGTCTGTAGAGCCTAAAGCCTGCAAGTCACTTAGAGTCTATTTCCCATAACACAGTTTATTAGATTAGAATGACCGGCTGTTTCCATTGTCTCTAAAAAGGCTTCTGTGCTACTGGACAACTTTGGTCTTTCCTTACTAAAATTTTGTTTTTCTAATGTGGTAATCTAGTGGCTGAGATATGTATTGACTGGAGGTCATCATGACCTTCAGCTACTTTGCACTATAGGTATTCAAATATGTGCTGCGTGGACACAAATTCGACTCAGAAGGCTGTTTTCTTGTCACAACAAGGATATGGCTACAGATGGCTTCATCCAGGAGACATTTACATTAGTAAATAGCACAAAACTGACAGGCACTTCTATAAATGAGCGAGTATGCTGTCCTATCAAACAAGAGCATGGAGAATAGTGAGGAAATGGGACGTGTTAGGGGCATATGAACTGTATATTCTCACTGACAATGATGAATGTTTGCTCCAAAATATACTATAAGTGATCCCCCCCACTGCATTTATTTATTTATATATTCACGGAAATTGGGGCCATTTTTGACCAATTTCCTAATGAGGCGACCATACGGGGAAAGGAGAGAAGCGAAACTTGCAGTGTAGGACACTGAACCAATGTGAAAGGTCTATTACAAATGGATATTGGCTTCCATCAGAGTGCCTTTAATAGCACCAGTTAAAGTGTGAACAGCGACCCTCTACGTGACCCGGCAAACTCGTCTAGCGTTATTACATGGAAAATGTGCAACACAGAGGCATTCTTAAACTACTGAATGACAAGTGAATGTTAAAAGTCTTTGTAGAGAAAGATAATTTCCCACTTGGTAGATTAATAAAGTAAGTTTAAGTTAACGGGCTGTGATTAAGCCATAATAATAGCAATAATATGTTATTCGGTGAAGTTAAAACAAATGTGTGTGATGTTGTCATGACTCTGACAGTGCACAATACATTCTCTATATACTGTAGATATGATTTTATTCAGTCATCTTTTCTTAGTGTTGATGATTTTAGAAATTAAGTGTAGAATTTGATCTGTAAAAAATCTAGGATTGGCTGTAAGAAAGGGTTGATTACATTTATTTTAATTTCCAGAAAAAAGGGGTATCACTGTAACTAGAAGGGTGCAGTAGTATTCTAACTATCTTGAGCACAAGAAGCTAGGTGAACTCTCAACTCTGTTGTGTTGTTTGGAAAGTGTTGAAACTTGTACACAACTTGGCTAAAACATCAGCAAAGCTGATGTCACTAAGAGTCACTTCTGATTATCATACGTATGATTTGTGCTACACAGGGGCATCTGTTCCACTGGTAGCATCCTTTCTGGGGGGTCATGATTCATTTTTGAAGCTGAAACACCAGACTTTTGCTTCAGTGGAAAGACAGCTCAACACTTCAAAATGTGTACAATTTTTTTTTCTTAACTTCCATCTGGAAGATTTTTGAAGTGAAAATGAAACCTTTCATTCAAAGACTGTGGCCATGACCCACCATACTCTGCATCTGATTGGTTGGCAAGAGTTCCTTTGTTTGGGTTGTTTTGGATTAGACACGTGGGGTAATGATTGGTTAACATTACATTAAGAGTACCAGGCTCAGCCATTCAGAGACAAAGTAGAGCAAATTGTAGCATGGCTGTTTTGTTTGTCACCTCAGTCATATGCATCACAAATTAGAAAAGGAATTAGGGTCAAATTTGGTGATGTGATTCATTTTCACATAAAATATTAATTTTCACTCATTAATGTTGACAGCCCTATGGAAATGTAGATGTGAATGGACCAGTTATTATTAATATATCTAAAATAATTTTCATAACCTTCTCCACCACAACACACTTCTGCTCTGACTCAAGGTTTCCCAGCTCTTTTTTCCTGTTGTTTTTGTGGAGGCAGCAGCAAGAGTAACAGCATATATTTTAGGACCCAGAGTACAAAACCTGTAAAGTTGCCTTCTCACTACATAAAAGTGTTTTATAGGACCTGATGTTTTAAAAGTGTTTATATGGTTTGGATTAATGCGAGCATTCTGTTAGAGACACATGCCTTCTTACTTCTGAGCTTTTGCAATCTGCTGCTTAAGTTTCTTCAAACCTGTTTTATGCCTTGATAAAACACAGCAATTATTCACATAGTGTGCAGTATAAGAGGGTTTGCAGCGAGGACAGCACAGAGAATGCTTATTGCAAAGACTTGGTAAGGAGGGGGTGTGATGAGTTACAAAGTGTTCTGCTGCAATATATTCTCATTTGTATTCTATGGAGGGAAAAAGATTCCACTTTCCCCTTAATTTCATACTGTGCCTTGTGTATTGCATTTGTATTTGTAAGGTAGTAATTAAGACCCCCCCCCCCTTGCTTGATCCTTTCATCCTTTCAGTGTATAGAAAACAAAATACATTTTTGATAAGCTAGTGTGACAAGACAAGTGATCCATTAATTTGGGGGAAATGGAATGGAATACAGGTTGTCGTCAACTTCGGAACACAATTGGTTCAGAGAGGTTGTTTGTAAGTTGAATTATTCGTAAGTCGTTTTTTAAATTAAATTTCAATCTATGATCACGATTTGAGGTAATTTAAATATCATTACTACTCTAAATACAAAAGTATTATTCCCTAAGACTTACCAGAAACAATAACAGGACTTAAAAAACACATTAAATAAAATACAGGTACAGGTTGTTTTGAGTTGGGTTGTTCTTGATTATATGTTGAGTAAAAATAATAATATAGTGTACATCATTTCACTCGACTTAACATCTGTCTGCCAGAAATTTTGGACACTTAAAATTACGAGAAAACCGTTAAGAGCACGTCATAACATCTCACTACAAGAAATAAGAATAAAACCATATAATCATATCTAAGTATGTACATATAGTTACAATATCTACTGCTAAGTGTCACTTGTGATTCTCATGATTGCTTTAAATTCTGATTAGTTTACGGTAAATGTTTGCTCCTTAGAATTTAATCCTTGAGGAGAAGAGGAAGAAAACACCTTAACAAATTCTCAAACAGTTTTTTAAGTTTATCCATCAACAACAGCCAGAGTCAGCTGTTGATGTAGAGAATCCACTGTGCAGTACTATAGCATGTAGCATGTGACTTACTTTTAGACTGAAGGAAGAGGAAGAGCAGGGGGGTATTGTTGTCAGTTAGTCAGATTTGTCGTCACAGAGATGGTGACCACTAGCACTATCATCACTAGTCTTTGCTTTGTCATCAATGATAAACGGTTAAGTATCCATGTAACGAAGCCTGATGCCCTGAGATACTCACAGAAACAACAACAAACAACAACAAGAGGGACAGGTAAATGTTGGAGCTACATGAATGCAGCGGTGCTGCCCCATGGGGGTTGTTGTAGAAAGAGGAACTGCAAGGCAATAGTTGGATATGGCAGTACAAGTTCAAATATCTGAATATTTTTGAATGGAATGTTTGAATGTTTAGGACTACCTTTATCTTAATGTGATGCTAGTTTGACTGTTGTAAGTCTAGTGACCATATTGACAACAAATTAGGTTTGGCATGACAGCTATAATATGGATGTTCTGACTTTTCATTCTGTGGTGTACCTGCAGGAACTTTTTATATCTCGATACCCAACAGGGAAATTAGTGGCACAATCTAGTTAGTTCAAATCATGCGCATATATATATATATATATATATATATATATATATATATATATATATATATATATATATATATATATATATATATATATATATATATATATATATATATATATTTGCATATTTGTACAGGCCCTGAACACACACACACACACACACACACACACACACACACACACACACACACACACACACACACACACACACACACACACACACACACACACACACACACACAGGGGGCCTGTACGCATGCAGGGGAGGTATAGTGGTGAGCAGATCCTTCGTGGTGCGCCCAAATGAGCAACTTGTAAGGGGGACAGCCCCTTGCTCAAGGGCGCCTTGGCAGTGCTCCAGAGGTGAGCTGACAGTCCCACTGTCAGCTCACTTCCGGATGATTTTTGGGCGGGAGCGGGAATCAAACTGCCAATCTTGTAACATTGGACGACTCGCTCTACCGTCCGCTCTACCACTGAGCCACTGCCGCCCCATGTTAGCATTGATCTAACCGCCATTCGTTACTGTCGGACTGTGTGGAGTTAATAACAACTCTAGTTTATATTATGTCTTGTATTTACAAATGTATGTAAATGTACAAATGTACAAATGTATAAGGATCAGGGCCTGACATGCTGTTTTTGTATGTTTTATTTCAGTTTCACATATCTTGTCAGTAAAATGACCTGTCTATCACTTTTGATATTGTTTACTTTTCGCAAATGCCATAATCACTTGATAATCTGGTCATAAAAACATTTATGCAATACCTCCAGTACCTCTAGGCGTGAATTAATTATCCATTAAACCTTGGGAATTCCGAATAAATAATATGAGTTTTCTGAAAATTATCTTACCTTCAAATATCTGGGGAGATCATCCGGGTTGAAGTGCTCATGGCAGATTCTCGGATCTTTGGTCATTTTTACCCTGTTTATCCATGCCTTCCATTTCCTTCCAAGCTTCCCAGACGGTATTCTGAGAAAGATAGGTTCTTATCTTTGTGTTTAACTCCTGTGGTGTTAGAACAACCATTCACCTCACAGGTAACCATGACTTTATCTGATTTATCGCTTCAGTGATTGTATTGTGTTGTAATGGCTGCCCTGACTGATGAAACGATGGGTGCCGCCGATGACGTATGACCCCACGTGACCACTGGATCCCAGCTGCTGCAGCGCAGATTTTAAGGTTTCCTGACAACAGAGATGATGCCAGACATCAGAAAAAAAAAAGTTCTTAATTTTTTCATAGTGATAAACAACATATATATCACTTTAAAATGAGTTTACTGTCCCTTTAAGGAGGCACCCTGGATGCATCAGCACCAGATGCCCAAAGCACCTCAGCTGACTCCTTTCCACACAAAGGAGCAGCGGCCCTACTCTCAGCTTATCACAAATACCAGTGTTTTTTCATTGTTGAGCAGCTCATATATCTCGAGTACTGAGTTGTCTTAATGTCTCTTACAGCGTGTCAGAAGATTTTATGTTTGTTTTATTTACATACAGCTTTTTCTTAAAAGAAAAACTTTAATTCAATTACACACCAAACTGCAGGGTCTTACTGTATATGATTCTGAATAAGCATTGCTTAACTGAAAGAAAATGGACAAAAATAAGTCATGCAAATGTCACTTCAGTTATTTTGCAATTAAAATTGTACTAGTTGAGATGAACAACTATTTCTGATTGATACTGCAGTGAATAAATTGACCCATTGTTTTTATACATCAAAAAATGCCTTCACTCGTAGTGGTGTTGGGTTTTGCTGTTCTGAAAGGCTGGCATGGAGTTCATTTATCCTGAATATGGGGTTCCATACTTGGGATAGATATGGTCTACAGGCCCAGTCCATTAACACATCTACCACAAACTCATAAATCACTGTCCAAGGCCTCTTCAGACTGCCCCAGCCTGTTGGAACATGCTGGCATCTTTCACTATTCACTCACAAACTGCTGCAGATAAATCAGTTTCTCCTCTCCAAGAACTTTCATTCTTTTCCTCTCCTGTTTTTTATCTCCTCCACATTTTTTTCTCTCTGACAGATTTTCATTTTCCCATCATGATTGAAGTCCACTGCTTAAAAACTGCATTTTTTTTTAATTTTAACTTTTGCCGTTTTTATCCTGCACTTGGTTTGAGGGTAGTGACATTAGATATTGTGAGGGACAATGTAAGCTGTGACTGATCTTTTGAGAAAATGCATTCATTTATGCATTTTATAAACTACACAGACCCTTTTCTTAGAGAGGCTATAAATAAGGATATAGAGTAACATGTCAGCTTTCAGTTAGCTACTGAACAGGATTGACAGTGCTGGTCTTGGTGTGTCTGTTTAACAGCTACATGTGCAGTTCTCAGACACTGAAGTTGTCTCAAGAAGTCATCCAGCCGTTCCCAAAGTCCCTCTCTCTGTCAAAGAAATGGAGTCATTGTAGTCTGGTGATGAAGCTTTATTCCATCCCCTTGACAAATTAACTCATTAATGATTGATTTAAATAGAACATGTATAAAAAAGCCATTCATCTATTCATGGAATCTCATTTGTCCTGTTTTATGGAGTGATGCTTTTGACAAGAAGTAGCAAAATGGAAAAACCCAATTGCCTAGGAGAGATGTGATTTTTTTATTCATGCGTTTCCCTCCATCTGCTTTACAATTCACCAACACAAAGAATTCATTATAAGTGATGATGGTTCCTGATTAAAACTATTCTTATACTTAAATTGAAATGCAAGATATGCTATTTTATGCAATTATCATTTTTAGATCCGTGTTGGTCTGTGAACTCCAACTTGTGCAAAGTTTTTTTTTTTTTTTAATTCACTCCTTTATTAATCTCACAAGGTTTTTTTTTTCCTCTTGCATATCTCATACCCTTGGCATTGAATATGGGACACTGAATATAAGCACCATGAATGTGAAATACTGTGGCATTAAATTGTTTCTTGATAGCAAAGCATGGTACTTCTCTTTAGTCCCTTCTGGAGCATTCCCCATGCCAGCAGGAAAAACATTGGATGAAGAAGAAAAAGACAAACAAGAAAAAGAGTGTATGCATGGAGGGGAAGTAATGGAGTGGGGAGTGGGGAGGGATGTGTACGTAAACTGAGAGAAAAAGATGCCAGCTCATTAAACATGTACAGTTGAGAGACAGGGAAGGAAATGGATAAGTAAAGAGGACAGAAAACTTTTCTTTTTTTTTCTCTCAGGGAACAGCCTGTCTGGGTTAAACCATACCCTGTTGGCTTTTTTGCAGTGCAACAATTCTCCGTTGTGTCAATATGTTCACGCAACATGTCATCACTGATAAATCTACCGTGAAAATGTACAGCTAATGTGGTGAAGGCAGTATCAGAGAAAATAAGTCCCAAATTTAGAATATTTTAATGTGGTGGCACTGACTATTTCTCTCTTAATCTGTTCCTAAAAAAATGCTGAGAAGAAATGCTGAAGCATAAAGATATGGTCTTTAATGTAGAGGACCCCTTCATTTCTAACAGAGGCAATGTGAGATTATATCAGCTATTATATTTTCTTGGAAGTCATGCAGGCCTCTGCTTGAAGAAAGACTGTGACTGTCTGTTACTCTGGAGCAGATTCAGTCCTCACAGAGGTGGATTAGTAATTTGCAAATCTACATAAAAAGATTTCCGCTTATAGAGACATGACAAAATTGATAATCGTTTAGGAATTATTTTTATTTTTTTAACTGCTGTCATCTTTTATTCATTGGTTCTTACTCTAAATCCGTCGGTGTAGTCAGAGAGCTGTGTGTTCCCTGATAATTGTCAAGGACAAGTTAATCATTATAATTTTGAGGATTTAAGTTTGATGGTCTTAAACAGGCCTCAGCATGGAATGGAACACAGTCCTTCTCATGTGTGTAAAAACACTTTTGTGATAGGACTGTAAGTGCATTATGCAGCCTTTTTCAGTTGGCAGGTCTCCTATTGCTCCGTGCTGCAGTGGATACAGTACTGTATAGGGTGAAGCAAATTTTACATATAGCCAGTCTGCATACAGTACATGAGTGCTACATTCTTCTCAGACAAGCATGGCAAGGATCAAATGTCAGCAGCAACTCATTTCCAAAGATCTAATTCAATACTTTGTGAATGTGACGACTGCATTAAGAAGGTGTGTGTGTGTGTGTGTGTGCGTGCGTGCGTGCATGCGTGCGTGCGTGCGCGTGTGCGCGTGTGTATGTGTGTGTGTGTGATTTTCAGGTGTTTTTCTGCTTTCAGCTAAACCATGTGAACACTGGTAGTCTCCAGTGTTCACATGACCAATGATGAGAGAGTCATTCTTATCTCTCATCTATATCTGCTGGAATGGCATTGACATCTCCCTCCTCTGTATTGTTCCATGGTCATCATAATGAAGGAATGAGTAGGAGATAGGATTCCTTGTACCCTTATTTAAGCATGATATGTGGCTTCAAGGGTTGAAGAATGTGTGTTAGAATGAGTTTTGACATTCACTTTGCTGCATGTCCAAACTGGTAGCACAGTGCATTATTCACTCATAAAGCACTTTTTGTGTAATGCTAATGCCTTCCCCTTGTTTCAAATGCCATTGACATTTTAGCGCACTTGACTCTTCATATCCAAATTTAATACAAGTCTTGTTGCTTGACTACTTATCTTAAAACTCTTGTGTGCTTGCATGCTTTTTTTTTTTGTAGATATGGAAGAAAAATAACAATTCAGTGTACAAAAAGATGTGGACATTCACTAAATGCTATTCCAAAGTGAGTGCTGTAACACGTCTTACAAGAGTGTCCAGTATAAATTATATTCATGCAAACCATAAGGAAATTCCACCTGAGGCAGATCCATGTTCATGGGAGAAGGAATTATTCTGTGGATCGATCGATTGATTAGTCAGTCAATTCATCAACAAATGTAGAGCTGAGATGGCTGTTCCTGGTTTTTTAATATTCCAGTACTTATTTTGATGGTGTGGGCTTCCTGTTATAAACTGGTGACTTATCCAAAAGATAGTCCACCTCCAGCCCAGTGTCAGCTGAACTATTCCCTCCTCAACTATGCAAACAGATACAGAAATTGATGGAATGGATGCTGAATGTTTGGCCCTCGATCACATATTTGAGATCCACAAATGAATTAGGCTCAAATCAAAGTTTTTGCAATGAATTTCTTTTTCTCACACAATTATAAATGTTTTATCAACTAATGTAGTGTGGTACTGCAGTAATAGTTCCTTTCTAGTCTCACTTTATTCTTATTAGACCCTTTTGTTTACCTCTCTCCTACCTACCATACTTGACAAGACAGCTGTGGTGACAATGTGTGATCCACCTTAAGGCAGCCACCTGGGATCTGGGCATCACTGACTAGCTAATTTTAGTTGCACACTTATGTTTACATGAGTGTTTTTTGAAAATCTGCTGGAGAGTATGGTATAATGAAAAAGCGGTATGGAATTTAATTGATAAACAAAGTGCATGGATTTGATGAGGATGACACACACAATTATGAGGAGAAAGCAGTGTAGAATGACCAATGCATTTTCAAAGTTATGAAAGTTGAGGGGCTCAAAACCCATGACATTTAAAATTGGATGGGTCTCTTTTACACTCTTTTATAATAACAGTAAAAGGCCATGACCGCAGGATATAAAGTTTCACGCCATACTGATACCTGGGTCAATGACAATGATGCAGGAAGCTGCAAACAGATGCTTTATAAAAGATGCAAGAAAAACACTTGCTCTCACATTATCAGCATTCACATTACAAGCTCATTAAAAAGAATAATGGTGCTCAATAAAAGCAATCAGACCCTGAAATAAACTACAATTAAACAACCTTATTTTTCCCCATTAGAGGAGGCGCGCCCCTCTGGGCTGAAGAAGAACATAACTTCAGTCTTTTCCATCTGCTGCAGACAGACATTATTACTGTGCACTCATGACAGTCACATACTGTATATCAGGAAAAAACGATGAGGACAAAGAGGACTGTGTTGCATTTCTGTTTGAAGGCTTCATAATGTGTTTGCCATGCTAAACAAACATACTAAAGCTTTTAATTTCTACTCATGCTACATAAACACATGGACTGTTAGATAGATAGATAGATAGATAGATAGATAGATAGATAGATAGATAGATAGATAGATAGATAGATAGATAGATAGATAGATAGATAGATAGATAGATAGATAGATAGATAGATAGATAGATAGATAGATAGATAGATAGATAGATATGTTAATGATCCCAAGGGAAATTGTGTTGCTTGTCTACAGAACATCATTCCTTCCATAAATCCATCCGCTCCAGCATGAAGCGTGGACTGTGTTGTGTAAACTGCTGGAAGTCTTTACTTTTGGAGCTGCAGCACCAGGCAGGCCTCTCTGCTTCGAGGATGTAATTTAATTGAGGGATTAGCAATACTGTGTAGGATGTAATATACTTCTTTCGGCACATTGCTTTTAACCTTGCTGTTAGTGAAAAGGACTTCCAGAAACAGAATGAGGGGTTAGTTTTAATAGTCAACATGTTCAAGCCCTCAATGGTGGATCTGGTTTTTGAAGCTCCCCTTATTGATTCCAGCAGATGGCATAACCACAGAGAGTTTTTCCGCTGACTCAATGCCCAAATGAACAGCAGTGAAGAGCTTGCCATAGTTTCATTAAATATTCACTCACAGCGACAACACACCAAACATTAAACACACAGAGACAGGAAACAAAAGAAGTACAATGAAAGTGTCATAATGCAGATATCTAAGGAAAAACACTTGCTTCATCCCATGCCTTTGGAATAGTTTGCAGTCAGCAACAGTAGCTGACGTAGTTCATTAAGCTTGATAATTCAAGTCTGAATTAAGCTAATGTTTCATTCCAAACTTATTGTTTTCTTTTTCTTTCAATATAGTTTTTGAGTTTTCTCTGGGAATTATCATACATTTGAAGTCAAATCTCCAAAAATGATCAGTATTAATCAAGCTTTCAATCATGCTGTTTCAGGAAAAGTCTAATTTAGCACTTCATAAAGCAGCAATTGAATGAGTTCTGATGTGTCTTGGGAGTATTTGTTGTGTGTAATCGTTGGAATGTGCTATTATTCATGCAAAACACTAAATTGAACTTGGACCACCTGAGGATTTGTTCATGTTGGCAATTACTTGGAGGAAAGATGATTGTTGGGCAGGTCAGGAAGATAATTACAGGGCTTTTGGAATGTCAGGCATCACATTAGGCCACATGAAGACCTGTCTCTGATGTCCAGAATTATGTATGAATACATGCAAATGAAGCTTCAGGCCTTGTAGGGATGCACTTCCTGTAACACTGCAAGCTCATTGAGATGCAGTGCTGTTAGTAGGTGATAGCTATTATTTCTGATTGCAAAGTCCCTATTTTAATATGTATTGAGGTCTCTCCAACTGGTAATTTTTCGTGCTAGCATCATTTTAAAGAGTATGAAAGCCTGTTAACCAGCTAACAATGGTGGCGTTATACATTAGTATGGATATGTAAACTCAGAGCAGTACTTAATACATCTCATACTTTTAAATGCCAATCCTTTCTTATTTTAACATTACCTCATGACATTTACATTGAAGCTGGCAACAAAACCGGGAATCTTCTTCTTTTCCTTTCGGCTTTTCCCTTCAGTGGTCGCCACAGCGAATCAATTGCCTCCATCTAACCCTGACCTTTGCATCCTCTTCTCTCACACCAACTACCTTCATGTCCTCCCTCATTACATCCATAAACCTCCTCTTTGGTCTTCCTCTAGGCCTCCTACCTGGCAGTTGAAAACTCAGCATCCTTCTACCAATATATTCACTATCTCTCCTCTGGACATGTCCAAACTCTGTCATCTCAGTCTGGTCTCTGTGACTTTATCTCCAAAGCTTCTCACATGTGATGTCCCTCTGATGTACTCATTCCTGATCCTATCCATCCTGGTCACTCCCAAAGAAAACCTCAGCATCTTCATCTCTGCTACCTCCAGCTCTGTCTCCTGTCTTTTCCTCAGTGACACTGTCTCTAGGCCAAACAACATTGCTGCTCTCTCCGCAATTTTGTACACTTTTCCTTTCATTTTAGCTGAAACTCTTCTGTCACACATCACACCTGACTCTTTTCTCCACCCGTTCCATCCTGCCTGTACACGCTTCTTCACCTCTTTTCCAGACTCTCCATTGCTCTTGATTGTTTACCCTTAAGTACTTAAAATCCTCCACCTTCTTGATCTCTTCTCCCTGTAACTTCACTCTTCCACTTGGGTCCCTCTCATTCACACACATGTACTCTGTCATTCCTCTCCTTTCCAGGACAAACCTCCACCTCTCTAGCTTCTCCTCCACCTGTTCCCTGCTCTCACCGCAGATCACAATGTCATCTGCAAACATCATAGTCCATGGAGATTCCTGTCTAACCTCGTCTGTCAGCCTGTCCATCACAATAGCGAGCAAGAAGGGGCTCAGAACTGATCCCTGATGCAGTCCCACCTCCATTGAACTTCTCTGGCACACCTACATTACACCTCACCACTGTCTTACAGTCCTCATACATGTCCTGCACCGCTCTAACATACTTCTCTGCCAATCCAGACTTCCTCATGCAATACCACAGTTCCTCCCTGGGCACACGGTCATAAGCTTTCTCCAAATCTACAAAAACACAATGCAGCTCCGTCTTGCCTTCTCTGTACTTCTATATCAACATCCTCAAAGCAAATACTGAATCTGTAGTACTCTTTTTTGGCATGAAACCATACTGCTGCTCAAAAAATGTTCACTTATGCCCTTAGTCTAGCTTCCACTACTCTTGCCCATAACTCCATTGTGTGGCTCATCAGCTTTATTCCTCTGTAGTTGCCACAACTCTTCACATCTCCCTTATTCTTGAAAATGGGCACCGGCACACTTCTCCTCCATTCCTCAGGCATCTTCTCACTATCTAAGATCCTGTTGAACAACCCAGTCAGAAACTCTACTGCCACCTCTCCTAGACACTTCCAAACCTCTACAGGTATATCATCAGGACCGACTGCCTTTCCACTCTTCATCCTCTTCAGTGCCCTCCTCACTTCATCCTGACTAATTTTTGGTACATCCTGGTCCGCAACAGTCACCTCTTCTAGTCTTTGTTCTCTCTCATTTTCCACGTTCATCAACTCTTCAAAGTACTCTTTCCATCTTCCCATTACACTACTGGCACCTGTCAATAGGCTTCCGTCCCTATCCTTAATCACGCTAACCTGCTGCACGTTTTCCCATCTCTTTCTCTCTGTCTTGCCAACTGGTATAGATCAGTCTCCTTAATGTCCAATCTAGCATACAAGTCATCATAAGCTTCTTGTTTGGCCTTTGCTACCTCTACCATCACCTTATGCTGCATCTCCCTGTACTCCTGTCTACTCTCCTCAGTCCTCTCAGTGCCCCACTTTTTTTAGCTAACCTCTTTCTCTGTATACATTCCTGTACCTCCTCATTCCACCACCACGTCTCCTTATCTACTTTCCTTCCAGATGACACACCAAGTACTCTCCTACCTATCTCCCTGATCACATTAGCTGTAGTTGTCCAGTCATCTGGAAGCACCTCCTGACCACCCAGAGCCTGTCTTAACTCCTTCCTAAAAGTCATGCAACACTCTTCCTTGTTCAGCTTCCACCACTTCATCTTCTTCTCTGCCTTTGCCCTCTTGATCTTCCTCACCACCAGAGTCATCCTACACACCACCATCCTATGCTGTTTGGCTACACTATCACCTACCACTACTTTGCAGTCACTGATCTCCTTCAGGTTACACCGTCTACACAAGATGTAGTCTACCTGTGTGCTTCTAACTCCACTTTTATAGGTCACCCTATGTTCCTGCCTCTTCTGGAAGAAAGTATTCACTATAGCCATTTCCATCCTTTTTGCAAAGTCAACTACCATCTGTCCGTCTGCATTCCTCTCCTGGATACCAAACCTGCCCATCACCTCATCATTACCTCTGTTACCTGCACCAACATGTCCATTGAAGTCTGCACCAATGACAACTCACTCACTTCTAGGTATGTTCTGCATCACTTCATCAAAGTCCATCTAGAATTTCTCGTTCTCCTCCAGCTCACATCCTACCTGTGGAGCATACCCACTAACAACATTGAACATCACACCTTCTATTTCTAGCTTCAGACTCATCAGTCTATCTGACACTCTTTTTACCTCCAGGACATTCCTAACAAACTCCTCCTTCAAGATAACTTCTACTCAATTTCTCTTCCTATCTACACCATGATAGAACAACTTCAACCCTGCTCCTAAACTTCTAGCCTTGCTACCTTTCCACCTGGTCTCCAGGACACACAGTATGTCTACCTTCCTCCTCTGCATCATGTCAACCAACTCTCTACCTTTTCCTGTCATAGTTCCAACATTCAACGTCCCTACTCTCAGTCCTATACTCTTGGAGCTCCTCTTCTGTCTCTTCATGCGAACACACTTTCCTCCTCTCCTTCTTCAACCAACAGTAGTCCAATTTCCACTGGCACCCTGTAGGTCAACAGCACCGATGGCGGTCGTTGTTAACCCGTATTTGGCAAAAGTTTTATGCCGGATTCCCTTCCTGACGCAACCCTCTGTATTTATCCGGGCTTGGGACCGGCACAACAAGACACTGGCTTGTGTCCTCTTGTGACTACATTAGCAAAACCGGGCATCTATTGACAAAAAAAGAGTTAACTGTACCTGGACCTAACCAGACTTTGAGACTCAACAACAGTGTTGTCACAAAAACATTGAAAATTAAAATATAAATGTTGAAATTCTTGTATGAAAACATTTATTCAGAGAGCTGGTTTGCAAAATATTTAATTTGCAGTTATTTTAAATCGTGTGAGGGTTGTCTTTTTTCTAGTGCAATGTCAAGTCTTTGCAATGGTTTTACAACTTGATTCCTGATGTGCTAATTCAGGTGAGGTACTTGTACACTTAATGTTATGAAAGCCATTTAGTGAAGTCATCCACCAAATTATCTTTGAGATTATGTGACTTCTCTCAGTGTGCAATATCACAATGAAAAACACCTAAAATTATATCTCTGCCCTTTTAACTTTAAACAACGATATGTCCTTCAATAAATTTTTGTATTCTATAATCTTATGAGAAAGGGGAAATGTACAGTTTAATATTTATAGGTTGTGTTTTGCAATGCCCTTAGTTTTACAGATGTAATTCAACAGAAATCAGAGTCAGTTTAATTGTGCATATCTGTTCATGGTTGATTCCTAGTGTGTATCTTAGAGAAAGAAGAAAAGGAGTGGGTCAGAAAGCTTTAAGAGACACAGGTTTTGTAAGTACACACAGCTGCATCCTCTTAAAGCAGGCCTTGTGGCTTTCCCATCTTTCTTTCAGCATGTAAGCTATCGCGGACTTCGGTCATGATAGGGGAAAAGAAACTTAGGGCACAATCAGCACGTATTAGTTATGCTGTCCAATCTCCTGTCTTTCTTTCACTGTTTCCTTTTTACCACATTTTGTTTGTTCGAGGGGGAAACGTCTTTGATTAATCATTACTATCTGTTTTATTTTTGATTTTCCTTCGGCAGCTTTAGTTTCTTCTGAAGTTTGTGATACTGAGGGATCAAAGAATAGCCTAGGACCCACAAATCAGTGTCTTATATTCTCTTTCAGTGGTTATTGTTCATTGTCTGTTACTTTCAGTTGTGTCTGTCTGTGTTTATTCAACCCCAGGCCTTTGTCATGCTGCACTGAGGTCTTTACAGACAGTCTCAGTCTCACAGTGCTCGACTCTATCTCACCGTATTTGTTTGGATGTTTTCCTCTCTAGGATCACCAGACTTTGCAGCACAAATCTGATTGGCAATGCATAACTCCAGCAATGTGCTTCTCTTCATGCAAAAATACTGAGAATGAACTGCTGGAAGAGACTTTCTGAAATGTTGAATCTGAGGAATAAAAAGCAAAGTAAGTTTGTGCAATATTGACAAGAAATTATAAGTCAATATTATATATTAATATTGATAAGTAATAATAATTACACAATTAGTTTACATGTCGCTCATTCTTAATAATTCAGTATCAGTTACTGCCTAGCATTGATTTCAGTAGAAGCAATTTTTGTTAAATGAAAGTATCTATTTTCTATCTTAAAACTGAAGTATTTAAGTCAGCAAAGATTTGTGCTTTTCACTCAGTCCCATTGGTTATGTTTTTCCATTTTTTTGTTGTTGTTTTTTTTCCTTGTCTTGGGGGGACATTTTTGCCAATCATTCTGCCTGAGCTTTCTGACTGGTATTGTGTTGAAATCTTGGCTTGTTTCAAGTCTCTTGTTGACAGCTGACTCCTGTAGCCTTTCATGTTTTTGATATTCTGACTCATTGTTTATTCTGAGATGGCAAAACAAGTTGGCCATGGCGCTGTCTGAAACAGGAGCTGATCTTTTGAGCAGCATTCACGTTTTCAAACCCAAACCACCCAAACCATGCAGGTGAGGATGATCCACACTTAACGTTGTCATCTTATTATTTTATTTTTCTTTTACTGGGACATTCAAATGTGCTACGTTTTTTGTTTTTTGTTTTTTAGGTCAGGCACCCATTTTTAAGGAAGTAATCCATCTTGAAAAATGTATTTCACACACCTCTGATTTTATGCCACTCTCTGCAGTCAAATACTGAATGTTAACTTGGTTAACTTGCTGTTGGAAGAGTTTTTACTTATATTCTAGTAACTGTATTTCATGTTGTCAAAAATGACAAATTTACTATAAAAGGTTTTACAGTTTTGCGATATAATACAATTTATCTTTAGACCCTGGACTGTGTGTACCATAGTGACTGTAACAGATGAGAGGGATACTTTTTTTTTTTTTTTTTTAATGGACAGATGGTGAACTCTTTTTCAATGCTTCGTTTGTCCTAATGCTTTTTTAAATAGGCTTTGGCTATGGAGATGGACAAGTATTCTTGTGGAACTGCTATGTGCGATAAGTAGCCTCTCATTTGACTGCCCTTGTAGACCAATTATAAAGCTGTAAGAGGGCAACACCGCCTCAGTCTTTCTGTTATTGAACCTCTCTGGTCTCCCTCAGTTTCTCTTTTTGTCTCTATCGTTTCCTCTGTGTCCTTTCCCTCTCTGTCATTCTCTTTCGGTCTCCCTCTCTCCCCCCTGCGGCAAAGAATAGAGAGGGCAGGCATGATGGCCAGCCCTAGTGTCCTTTAGTGTCCGATAACAAAAACTTCCCATCAGCTGCTTGCTTCAGCTAAGCAAGACCTGGCTAATGGATTTGGCTGGCAGGCATACATCCCAGTTTTGCCACCCAGCTCTCTCCCACACCTCTCAATTATTCAGACTCCACTTCTATGCAAATGGTTTCTCATTGAGGAAAAACCTGCCATCGTTTTCATCTGGTTGTTATGTGTGCTGATGCGTGGGACTTCGGAGACTTGTCAGCTGAGACATATGGTATAGCTGGTGAGATGAAGCGTACTGCCAGCTTTCCGATCCCTCATTTCCTTGTAGGCGAAGCTCCATCAGACCTGAGCCATTAAAAGGCTGATCTATCGGAGCACCGTTCACAAGTGGTAACACTTTCTAGCAGTTCCCTAGCAACCGCCGCAAGCGCAGGTCTCTGTGTGTAATGCTCAGTTGCTTAGCTACAGAGACTGACAAAACTACACATGGCTGATCTCCCCATGGAGTCAAGGGCCAAAAATCGGTGATATCATTCAGAAACAGGATCAATGAAGGGAAACACACCAAATTCCCAGCTGTCTGGCAAATTTCAAAGCGAATGTTACAGATATCATGTTGGCATAGAAACCCTTCCACGTCTCCATGTTGTAGCATATTTACCCAACACTTTCATTTGTCTTTAACTGATTATGTTTTGTGCAATACTAGCATATTTCAAGCATCTGCACGTATTCCATCCATTGTCTATTTTTTTGCTCCCTGGATTCAGACGGTGAATGAATTGCAGTGTGTGAAGATTTTGGAAGAATGTGCATTTAAGCATGTGAATGAACCAGCCTCCCAGCAGCAGGAAGGTGTGCTGCTGATTTAGCTCGTCCCCTCCATGCTAGCCACCTGTTAAAGGATTTATTGCCCAGGTCAGTGGTGGTCACATGCCATCATCAGGCAACTTGCTTCTTCTCTTGGCAAAGTAGGTGACTAGCAGAAGAGAGGGAGAGGAGCGAGTTTTCTCAGTAAAGAAACAAACCCTGATGTAATAACCTTTTTTGTCACCTCTCCTCATTTGGGGCTAGGGGAGCAGATTCAGGAAACAAACTATTTTTACCCTGAGATACATTGTGTGAGATGTGGAAAGTTCTAGGAAATATGTTGTTTTCCAGTGCTGCATGGGGAGTAATGTGAAGTGAGGAAAAAATTCCTTTTCGAGTCATCTGGGAGACATTGTGCCCTTCCAGTAGCCTTCCTCAGCAATGTCACACCCCACCTTAGCAGATGCTTTAAGAAAGCACCAGCAAGTGCATTTACCCCTATTTTACACTCTCATATTTCATTTCCATGTCCACTGAGGTTACCTTTCCATTTTCTTCCCTACTGCAGATAGAGCAAGGTGAAAATGCTACGCTATCTGTTTATTTATGAAAACAGCAGTGAGGGCAGGGTATTAACTAAAGCCACAGATCTTCATGTGTTTTGAACATCTCTCACAGTAATTCATGAATTGGTAGTTAGGTTTATGATAACAAGACTGGGGTAGACACACCCTCAGATGGCATCACATATCTGCCCCCCCTGAGAAGCAGACACTGCTGGGCAAATCCAGACAGTGCAAGGGCCTGCTACAGCCAAAAATAATTAAGCATGTTGTCACTGGCGTTTTGCTGTATTCGCACAAAATGTTCATCCAAATCTCCACATGGGAGAAAGGCCGGTGCCACCTTTGTCTTTCGTCACACATACACAAACACAACCACTGCAGCACTTGCTGTTCACGAATGATGTCACAGAGGGTGGAGGAAGTAGTCTTTGATCAAGTCTCTCAGAACAGCACTGTGTAAACAACCAGTAAGATTAGACCTATCCAAATCCTCATTTATTATATACTCTACTTTCTGAGAGGCTGCATAATAATAGAGTAGCTACATCCATCATGCTTAACTTTCCTGCTGAACATGCATTAAATTTCATACAATATGAATGCACAACATGTGTGATTACATATTTACAGTTGTGTATTTGCAGCAGCACACAGTTCTAAATGAAGGATTAGGCTGCAGTCTGCAGCAGTATGCATGTGGTAGGAATCTATTTCTTAGCTCTTATTATTACTGGTCACTCTTTCTATGGCGGGAAAAAGGGAAACAGCTGCTCCCTCTGTCGTTGCCCCTGAACCCAAAAATGAGAGGTGTTTGCAGATGTATGATTTTAAAGGTGTTACGGTGTGTGTGTGTGTGTGTGTGTGTGTGTGTGTGTGTTTGTGTTTGTGTGTGTGTGTGTGTGTGTGTGTGTGTGTGTGTGTGTGTGTGTGTGTGTGTGTGTGTGTGTGTGTGTGTGTGTGTGGGTCATATGTGTTAGCTGTCTCTTATCCAAACATTCATATCAGGAGTGACTCGTTCCAGGTTTCTTAGTGTTTCAGTATTATTTTCGTCCTTTCGGAATTCTGATATATTTGGAGGTCTGGGAAAGGTCCGCCACACATGTCACTTTTTGGTAGACTATTATGAAACGATCTTATTTTATTTATCAGCAATTAAATCATACAATTTATTTTAAATGTACTGGTGGCACAACACTAATTTGTACTTGAATTCCCCATCAGTGTTGTTACCTGCATTATTAGAAATAATTTTATAATGCTACTACTGTTTTTGCTTTTGCTTTTGCCAGGTCCTTGTAAACACCAGTGCCTGTATTTAGGATTTTTTTCTTAATTTTTATATTTTAATCAAGAACATCAAACAATTTATAACACAAAGAAAGAAAAGAAAAACAAAAAACAAAACAAGGGCCACCAAAAAATAGATATTTGGTTTAGATCACTAAATCATAACACACAGTATATGAAGTCTCTGGTTTCTAAAAAAACCCTGAAGAAAACAGACAAACAAACAAACAAACAAACAAACAAACAAATAAATAAATAAATAAGAGTAAGCAATAGGAACAGCAACACAAGGGAATCAATCCCATACCTCACCTCATAACCCAAAAATCACAGTCTGTCAACATTTAGCATTACAATCCAGCAGACCCTTTACTACCACACCAGTGAATCTTCTACCAATATATTTAAGACGGGTCCCAAAACGTCAGAAAGCTTATTTGCTTTGCCTTTGAATCTGTGGCAAATATTCCAGTGGTCAGTCCGTCAGTCATCTTCAGATTACCACCGCTACATCCGCCGCAGCGGGTCATGGGGAGCCAGAGCCTATCTCGGTGGCATAGGGCGTGAGGCGGGGGACACTCCGGGCACGACGCCAGTGCACCGCGGAGCCACACACAAAGACATACAACCATGCACGCACACACTCATACCTACGGGCAATTTGGAACGGCCAATCAACCTGAAGCGCATGCTTTTGGAGGTGGGAGGAAGCCGGAGAACCCAGAGAGAACCCACGCAGACACGGGGACAGCATGCGAACTCCGCACAGAGGAGGACTCGAACCCGGGTCCGCCGTGTTGTGAGGCGGCAGCGCTAACCACTGTGCTGTGCCGGCCTTATTCCAGTGGTATTTAGTCAAATATAATTTTATGCGTCTCTGCAATAGCAGGTGGCATCATTTAAACAAAATATTTTGCAGGCAACAAATGTGAGAGCACGGTACAGCCTTCTTTGGCTGTACTAAATAATTATTTGATAATGATGATAATAATATAATAATAATAATAACAACAACAACAACAACAACAACAACAATAATAATAATAATTCATTCATTCATTGTCAACCGCCTCATCCGCTGTGGCGGGTCGCGAGGGCTGGAGCCTATCCCAGCTGGCTTAGGGTGTGAGGTGGGGCAAACTCCTGGTGTGACGCCAGTGCACCACGGAGCCACACAGACAAACATGCATGCACACACTCACACCTACGGTCAATTTGAGACCAGCCAATTAACCTGAAGTGCATGTTTTTGGAGGTGGGAGGAAGCTGGAGAACCCAGAGAGAACCCACGCAGACATGGGAAGAATATGCAAACTTTGCACAGAGCGGGACTCGAACCCGGAGCCACCCTGCTGTGCGACGACAACGCTACCCACTGCACCATCGTGCTGCCAATAATGCATAATTGTAAATGATAATGATGATAATAGAAATTATGTGGCAGAATGCACTTTGGGTCATTTTTCAGATACTTGGCAGACAAACACTTGCACTTAGAGTTTGGATAAATTATAAGCAGATTCATACAGTATATCACTGCATGCATCAGCTTTACTTCACATTAAAAAGTTATGTAATTGTGAACTGTTGTGCAATTATGAATACAACTCATCTGTTTCTGTCATTGACCGTGGTGTGTAAGATTGGCAGCAGTCTTGAATCACTGTCCATCCTTCTGATCGTGTCCCATTCAGGTGTGGAGTTATTTTCAGCTCTGTTTGAGCGGCGGTACTGATGTGTGCATTGTTTTTCACCTGCTCTCCATCATTTCATTTTAAATCATGAGCGGGTTTACTTTGAAGCAGTGTTATCTGGCTGATGTGCTGTGTGTTTTTGGCTGCTTTGAGTGGCTGTAAAATGATGTTTTTATTTTTGTCTCTGTGTTAAAAGAGAATTCTCTCAACTTTTACTAGCTTTCTGTTTCACACCGTCCCACTGCCCAGACACAGTTGAATAGGAAACAGTGTTCAACTGCTCTTTTATACTTGAAACAAAATCATGTTTTTCATAAGGCACTGTTTGGAAGAAAATGTTTTTGATAATATGAATATCCCCGGATAAGGAAAGTAGTGACTGCTATGCATACAGGCATAAGCTGGGTTTTTATGCAGTGGTATTATTTCCTATGATGGCCCAATGTGTTTGGTTAGGATATGGGTCAAACCTGAAATCAGAGGTGAGACTATAAGTTTACCATGCTAGTGGTAGTGTTCTACCTCATCTGTCAGGAAGGGAGATGTGCTTTCATGCTCTCACACTTCTGGGCTAAATGATTGGACATCCAGCTGGTTGCTCAGATTACCCTCCAAAACTTGAGGGTAAGAAACACTTCTACTCTGTCCTTGTGTGTCTTGCATCGAGGCCTCAAGATAATCTCTACTTCTCTTTAGTTTATGTAAAGGAGTTTCCATGTGCCATTTATTGTCTGGGTTCTTGTACCCTACCTGGACCATGCTCCTGAAGAGACCACACATCAAAGCTCTTCTGGTATTTCAGCCTAGCATAGTACCCCAAATTATCTCATTAAGCCCACATTTTTGTGAAAGTAAGATAAATGTTCATACAACATGTGGCTCTGATTGCTAAAATACTCTGAAGAACAAAAGACTGTTGTACAAAAACCTGGACTGCTATGAATTATAGGGGGAGGGAATTAGGGATAGCCCCCCGTCCATCATGCTGCAATACTCAAAGCACTTGTGTTTGACCCAGCTATGGGGCCTCACGTTTGTTGAACATATGGGAACATCAGCCTGTGTCATCAAATGCTCACCCTAAAGTGCTGTGTGCCATTAGTAGCATTAATGCAGGCCTGCTGGGAGTGTAACGGCACTCTCTTATCTCCTGTTAGCTTTCATTATCTGATGACTGACCAACGCAGGCCAACAAGTTGCTGCCTTGCTTCTCTTATCCTAAGAATGTGTCATTCCAGGAAACATTTCCATTTGAGATCTAAATGTTTAACCCAAACTCTTTTTCTATATCATGTAAAAGCACACATAGCCTTTTACATGGTATAATCCATTTCTAGGGATAGGAAAAAGAACATTAATTATCTATTGTTTAAAACAGTCACTGAAGCATTTTTCTGTCTGTGCACATCAGTGGCAAGGTCAAACTCTAGTTTAGTGAAGCACTCATAAACAGACCCATAAATGTATGTATTTCAGCATGTCCCTTGCCACTAAAAGGCAAGAGTTTATATGTGCTCTACTAAAGGCTTCTCCCTTGTGAGGCATTTCTGTCGGGGGTAACAAAGTGAGCGTATGCACAGCATGGCACAGCCCTCAGTGCTGGAATGGCTGCATCCATGATAAATACACACGGAAAACAAATTGCAGGAAAGCAGGTGGGGAGCTGACTGATGCTACATATGACCTTGTGTTTGTCTAGACATAAACCTTTGGTCGATTCAAACAGTTCAACAGATTTAATTTACAACACCTGTGAAAGACAGACAGAGATGTACAGGAGGAGTTGTAGGCAAAGAGAAACTGACAGAGACAAAGAGAAGAAGACAAAAAAGCAAGGAGATTTCTAGAACAAACAGCACTGGGCAAGATTCCAACATGGCAACTAATGAGATTTTATTATACCATCAATCCAAAGCGTCAGCGCCCAATGCACGGCTACAGTCACTGTGTGCGAACTTCAGTTGTTTTCCATCATGTTTGATTTGCGCCGCTCCATGTGGCTGTGCCTTGTGTTATGTGTAATGTATTCCCATAGGAACATGTTTTCTATAGCTTTGGATTGTGATGCACAAGCAGGAATTCAGCACGAGGTATCTGTGTGTTCTCTGCCTTTTGAAGTATTATGTGTCAGGTGTACTACAGCTAGGTAGGTCCCCTCTTTGTCGAGTCTCCCTCCCTGGAGGAGTTTAGTCGCACTTCCTCTTCATCCACATGGGGACCTGAAACTGTCTCTGTGGTGTGTGTGGAGGGAGGTGTGAGGAGGTTTGGGAGTGAGAAAATGACCTCTATTTATTTTGAGGAGGCCCTCTCAGAGAGCTTGTCAGCACTGCCTCACACCAGTGGGCAAGTTTTGACACTGTTTGGGTAATCTGTCGTTATATGTGTTGGTGTATGGCATACTGCGTTTTACAGCACCACAGTCCTGTGAGACTGCATTGGCTGGATCGGTCCATGTCATGGGTCTTTTCAAGCAGCCTGAAGCAAGCACATTTAAGATGCTGCTCTGGTGGTCTGCACAGATAGAACTGTAATGGGGCCATACCCCAGGCCTAACATCTGAAATCTCTGGGAAAATTAAGATCAGATCGTTTTTCGGGGAAGCCATTTTTCAAACTAGCAAAGCACCCACAAGTCAATGCAGAAAAAGATGTAAGACAGGTTGGAAGTGGGACCAATGAAAGCCCAGCCTTGACTCCAGTCTTAATAGTGTAGAGATCTCCATGTTGTTATACCTGTATTTACACAGCCTTTGCCTTCTTCCAGGTTTCACATAAATAAATTAACGCATTGATTTATTTTAAATTAAAACTGAAAGCAATTTATTTTCTTCACTGGATATACAGGAACGGTTTTGCTTTTCTTATTGTGTCATGAAATTGTTGATCAAACTTGAGTAATGCACATAAAATCCTTTGTAGCTGCAGCGTTAATCTTGAATTAAACTGGGAACTGATTAACTGCACTGAATCCCTCAGGGCCATGTTAACCATGCAGCTGGTTCAGTCCTGAAGGACTTAGTTTGTTGTGATTGCTCTTGTAATTAAACCGCACAGGCTATGAATACATGACTAATGATTGGCATCCTATGTGTGAAAGGAATTGTTAATCTATTTGGATTAGCTTTCAATTGAGATGAACTCATTCCTGACCGACAGTGAGCAGGAAATTGGAAAATGGACCTTCCATTTCCATTCAAATACACATTGGCTCATATACAGTAGATCAATGCCAAAGAAATGTATTTGATATCCACCTATATACAGTATGTTACTCATCTTGTAAGAGGCATGTTTCTATGATTCCAACATCTATCAACAAATTAATTGGGCTTCTATCTTTAAACCAAAGAGTCTCTGTAGGTGACCTGACTGTAAACCAAATATCTTGTGAACTGTTCTTTCCTTTGACCTTAGACTTGGTGCAGGTACTGCTGGAAAGTCAGTATTTTGAAGTAAGACACTTCATACAATTTGGAAATGTGATATGTTCAGTTTTACAACACATTGGAACAAGTAAACAGCACTCAGGGATGACGCTTTAGAGGTCATCTCACCTGACTGAAATGCACACACAGGGAAAGTCAGAAAAATAGAAAAGTTTCATATGATGTAAAACTTCGACTGAGAAAGCAAAGCCTGCAGTCAGAAGCAGTCGACTCACCCGTTTACTTTGAGAAGCAGCTGGAGTACCGGTGGAAGCTAAGCAGTAGATTTACTGCTGTGGACAAGAGCAAGAGAAAAAAAAACATCATCCACCTCAAAAAAAGACCCACCTCCCTCCTCAGAGATGCTGCCTTACAGTATACACACCCACATTAATAGTCATTTCAGCCACTGTCATTGCATTCATTTAATGTTAGCAATGCCTCACCTAAGAACAGCTACCGGTATATGCTTTTCTTTAATGACTGTTTGAGTGTAAACACGTCTTAAAGCCACTGGCTGTCTTTAACATACACTGATAAGACAATCAAGGTCTTAAAATTTAGAGAACCCGATCCATCCACAAAGATGATGATTCCATGATTAAATAAAATATTAAGTAATGAGACCGTTTTTAAAAAAATATTTTTTGTAAAGTAATGTTTATATTAAAAAGAAATAATTTACATTCATAAATCTTCTTATCCATTTCTTCATTCGTGGATCACGGCGGTTGCTGATTCCTATCCCAGCGGATTTAGGACGAGAGGCAGGGGACACTCCTGGCACGACGCTGGTGCACTGAAGAGCCACACGTCAAACAAAGTCAAATTACCAGTCACACACACACACTACGCCTACAGGCAATTTGAAATGATTGATGTAAATATGAATCAGCGCAATGTAATTTGTGTTTGTTGTCATGGGAGACATTTGGAAAACATGCAGCCTATGTTTTTGAAGTGCTTTCTCACTGCACCCACAGATATCCTTTTCCATCATACCCATACCAGCCACATACTGTATGTCTTAATTGAGATGGCGGGTACGGGCATTCATGAAGGCCGCATCACTTTCAGTCTCCCTGCAGCTGTGCCATCACAACTTTGTATATGTGTGTGTGTAAACCATACTGACATCTGAAAGATTCATGATGTGCACCAGCCCAACGACCTGCTTCCACAGACCTCCATAGAATTATGATGCACTGCTCTGTTGTTTAGAGCCCCAATCAGAGAACTGATGAGATGCAGTTGAAGGAGGATAACATCTCTGTGTAATGATTGGTGGCAGAGATGAAAGGCTGTATTGGGTTTGTTTTGTACATTTAATACAAAACAAACAGAGATTTAAAAGCTGCTTACTTTGTTGTTTTATATCAGGTTGCTTTTAAAGCTCTGTCATAACAGGGCACCTTGCTGCAGGTGAACCAGAAAGTGAGCGATAAATATTGAACCTCCGTACTGTGTGCGTGCGTGCATGCATGCTTGTGTGTGTGTGTGTGTGTGTGTGTGTGTGTGTGTGTGTGTGTGTGTGTGTGTGTGTAAAAAATCTTGAATTCAGATTTCAGTGACCAGCCCAAAGTTTGCCAGCCTCTTCAAAGTCTTCAGCAATATACCTCCAAGGAGCTTCTGAGAGGGTCAGTGTAGTAGAGGAAATTCCAAAAAAATTTCACAGTATGAAAATGGTTGATGTTGCACAGTAGGGTTGCTTCTCTTTACACACAACATATCTAGTGCATGCTGGTTCTCAGCAATATCACCCACAGCCAAGTAATGCCTTCAGGAGATACTACCAACAAATCTGGACCTGTGGAAACAGAGTTAATGAGTTGATTAGACAATAGAAATGGACCACAATTCTCAAGCTCACTTATCTTCCAGCTTATTATTTTCCATGCCCCATTTTGCCCTAAAAACGCTGTTTGTATCCCTATATAGTCTTTCACATTCATATCACAGTATTTATTCATATTGCTACTTGTCAAATTGTATTGTTTTAGCAACCGCAGTCTTTACAGTGAGCCAACAATGGGAACACTGCTCATTTTGTGCTTCTTCAGTCTCACCTCATGCATAACTAAAACAACTCCCCTATTCACAGTTAATTCAAAACACTTAAAAAGTGCTTTGAAAAACTGGAAATTGAGCTAGCAGTGGAGAGCTACTGTGAGCAGTGTCACCTGGCAGCTCATTCAAGCTTAGAGGAGTGTTATAGAAAGCCCAGAGCTGTGGAAACAGCTGGCAGAGCTGCTCAGTGACTTTCTCCCTCTGTCTTTACTCTGGGCCATCCGTCCCTGTAGACACCAGGGCCTCTCTTACAGCAATGTATACAGCAAAACAGTCATGAACCCCAAACTGTTGTCCTTCAATTTGGAGACAACACATAGTCACACATGCACACATACCCCTCACCTTCTGTCCTGAAGAGTACAGCAGTAAAAATATGGCCGGTGGCTGGAACGTGGCCTTCCAATCAAGTGGTTCCTTTTTTCTCCCAAGAGCTTATTGACACTTAGAGGCAACATGCATTGTGTTGTGCTGTTCTTTGTCCATGTGCATGTGTAGTGTCATACTGTATGTCTCTGTGTAACTATTGAAGAATGAAGACATTGTAGTTTACTGGTGTTTGGATGCGGAGATGTACGAACTGATGGTTTCATGTCGAGAGATCCACACCGAAAAGGCCTTAGCATGTGGTTTACCACAACAATGAATTTTAGTAACATACGATAAGATGCATATGTGAAGATTCTCATTCTGTGCTCAATAAAGTCCACTGGACTTGTAGGAAAGGATTGAAGACTAAGCTCTTCCTAAAAGTCCAGCTGAGTTGAGTTGATCTAGTACAATCTGTGTTTAAGCATTTGATTGAATTTTCAGCTCCTCTTGTTCTTCTGTCATACATGTTACCCCTTTATCTGATTAAACATGATAGTCTGATAATCCAAGTGAAAGAACGATCACAGTAATATCCTTAATCACTTAAAACATTGCTCATTTTTTATGTGTAAGCAACTGCATCTGCTTGGCATTCGGCATGCGAATCAAGGTCTGCAAACCCCCCTTTCAGACTTGAGCTTCAGTGAGCATTAGGGGATCACTCTGCACACTCTGTCACCATGACAACACCAGTTCCATGTCCGAGTGGGTGTACACACTTCATTTACTCATCCTCAGCGACCAACACTGGAAGAACTGTGTGCATGCTGAGAGGGTCCAGGTTTGCAATTACCACAAAACACACTTAATTACTGGAAATGTGGTTCCTCTTGTGGGCATCTACTCTATGAGATATACAGGTACACTCGACAAATGCTGAAATCACACAGCAGCGACACAACTTCGTGAATTCCTGATGGCCAGTCTGACTATGTTAAACACAACACAGAAAGGCAAAGTACCAAAGCCAAGACCCATCCTGTTTTTTGTTTTGTTTTGTTTTTTACATTTGATTAAATTATTTATATTTTTATATTTACCTTATTACTTTTTCAAATTAAAAGCTAGGGTGCACCATTTTATTATTCAGTTTAAAAATTAGTTACCCCTTTAGGGTTGTTAATGCAGTTCTTTTTTTTTTGTGTACTGTGTTACCTTTGTTGCGTATTGGGATATTTATTTAGGGGTGGCAGTGGCTCAGTGGTAGAGCGCATGGTAAAGCGGGTTGTCCAATGTCTCAAGATCGGCGGTTCAATTCCTGCTCCCACCCAAAAAAGCACTCGGAGGTGAGCTGACAGTGGGGGGTGTCAGCTAACCCCCAGGGCACTGCCGAGTTGCCCTTGAGCAAGGCGCCTTCCCCCTTTCAAGATGCTCATGTGGGTGCACCACGAAAGAGCTGCCTGCCACTCTACCTCCCCTGAATGTGTGTTTGTGTGTTCAGGGCCTGTACACACATATACTGTATATGCATAATTTCAACTAACTAGGTTGTCCCACTAATTTCCCTGCGGGGATTAAAATCAGTATGTAAAATTTTTTTTAAAATTATGGAAAATATTTCGACAAGACCTATACTTGAATGTTTTTACAATGACTTATGATTAACTTGTTAAAATTACATTAAATTAAATTGTTAAAATTGTTACTGTTACTACTTAGTTAAATGTAATTTGTAACTTTAAAATTTTTTTCACTCTATAGTAGCCGGGTGTTCGGTACTGCGGTAAAGTTAATGTGTCTCCATCTTGTAGCACAAATCCATGACTTTTGGGACATAAATAGTTCTCCAGGTCATCATAGTGCCAACGCCTAATCCTCCAAAACAGCCACTCCTGCTCACGATCACACCTACAGCTAATTTTCCAATATATCTATGAACTTAATAGTTGAATTTTCAGGGCAGTGTCAATCACATATCAGAATGTTTTTCGTCCATTAAAGTTATCCTTACCCACATTTACCCTCTCATTCTAATATGATCATCACTGGTTCCAAAAAGCCAACATGATGACTATCATGATGCTAAATTAGAAGCAACAAAACCGCTGCTTACAAACCATTTTATGACATCACTGTAATGAGGTCCAGTTACTCCATTTAAAAAACCATGCACCCTTTCCAAAAAAACAACAGTGACTTTCATGTAGAGATGAAAGAATAGGAAACACTAGAGAGGCTTTTCAACTGAGATCATATCCATCTCTGCACCATTGAAAGCCTTGAAGAGCCAGCTTCATGATTGACAAAAGATAGGCACTAGGCACTAATTTGCTCCAGAAATCAGGCAAACTGATTAAACAACAGTGTAAAATCATGGAGCGCTGAGTTTTCTATAGTATGTAAATTGCATGAATGAAAATTGCTTCGTACCAGACTACTGCTAATATTATTAGCTAGTCACCTTTTGTTGATGGAAGTTTGAAGTTTCTGAGTACACAAACCATTTCGCGACAAGTCAGTATTTCGGTATTCTTCAAAACAAGTGGATAATTATTTAAAACCATTAAAAAGTATAATAAAAGACAGTCTGCAGAGGCTCTGACACTCCAAACAATTAAAAAAACATGAACGAAACCATTTTTTGCAATTAAAGTGTTTCTCACCCCATCCGAGCATAGTGCACATGCTTGAAGGTACAAACTCATGGTGGCGAGAGAGCTGCTCACACACACAAACTTGGAAAACGCATAAATTGTAATCAAATAGACAGAAGACCCTGTTCCCACAATTTCTGCAGAGTTGTCCCTCTTTTGCCCTCTCTTGTATGTTGTTTCTATTTGTGTTTCTGTTTTCCAGGGAGAACAAAAAAACACCCCACATTTTTAGAAAAAATATTTATTTATGGTTTTTGTGAGTGATGCATCACTTTGTTAATCTTTTTTTTTTTTTAATTCACATTATACTTTTAAGTCTTTCATGCCAAAGAATATAAGACAAGCATCTTATCCTGGATTTCAGAAATACTCTGACTCTTGCTATGGGCAGCAATCCTTTGCCTCAGTGGTCATTTTAATATTCATAGCCAATATTTATATTATACAAACAACTTATCTTTGAATGTAAAGAAAATAAATGCAACACATAGTTTTTATAATTTTAGCACCTTTATTGTGCTACCTGGACAATTCCAGTCAGATAGTAACTATGCAAAATTACTATTTCATTTTCAAGTAATTTGAAGGCAGCTTAATTTCCACAATCAAAGGTGTTGTTCATGAAATGCAGCTACTGTTTTTCAGCATCAGTCTAGAAGCTTTCTAGAGACACTTATTCGCTCTATCAAACCCCTCAGTGACTACAATCCACTTTCTGTGCTGAATCTACCTTGAACTGCTGCAACAGTGACTGCATTTAAATTCCATTTCTTAATGGACTGTAAGTCATTATTTGCTTTGCTGATTCTTAAGCGTAGATAGAAGATAATTACATTGGCAGCACACAAGTGAATTGAGCATTGTCTGCTAGCTCTTTTGAATTGTGCAATTTCCTCTGGAATTAATAAAGTATCTATCTATCTATCTATCTATCTATCTATCTATCTATCTATCTATCTATCTATCTATCTATCTATCTATCTATCTATCTATCTATCTATCTATCTATCTCTATCATAATTGGAACTAAACAAAAGGTATGTATTCACATCCATGTTTTCCACTGTCACTTCTCCCAGTTGATGACAAGTAAGAGGCCATTCAGGAGACATTTTAGTTACTTCTCAGACTTTTGGAACTATTATTGGATGATGTTATATAACAGCCTAAAAGTCAGTGAAGACCACTGGAAATTAAAGATTGATTAGGCTCTGAAGTGCCAGTCTCTCTGAAATAGCACAGCACTTCTTTTCTAAATGAGAACTTGATACTGAAATGATTTTTAAGCTGCTGAAAAGTTGCCTCTTTGAAATGAGCACATCTCCTGATAGTTACTCAGCTGAGAAAACACTCCCATGGCTTGTCTAATGATGTTCATGCTTGCTCCACATTTGCTACATTAATGGGTTATTTGTGTCCAGTCCATCTAAAAAAGATTGGGCAAGAAAAGCACTTGAAAAGAGGTGATCTCATATTCACTGGTAGTAAGGGCCCTGCCCTTACTACCAGTGAATAATAATAATTTATTAATAATAGAATAATATATTTCAGTATATGCATGGTATCGGAATAGATCTTCATTCAGAAAGTACATCTTGTCAACAGAACATTTTATTTTTCCTTCAAAATAAATGTACATGTTTTGTTTTGTTTTGTTTTTTTTAAATAGTAGTGTATTCAAAATGTATTTTTTAAACAAGTCCTTATAATTTAGTGCTGAAATTTTTTTGCCATATATTGAAAAGTAGATTAGGCCATGAAACTGAATCAGCTATCAATTGAGTGATGATTATCATGAAAAATAATCACAATATGTTATTTATATTTCCACATTTTATAACAATGAACTGATTGTATTTTGAGTATTTCTATATAAATACTCCCTTTTACATTGTGCTAATGTCCATGACCTAATTTTCCCATTTACAACAGTGCTGCAGTTTATTAGTTTAATATTAGCAGTTTAAGTGTTTGAAGAACACTGCCTGTTCGTGGTGTCAAAAACATTTAGTCTGATTTTAAGAGTGGATTTCAAATTATTAGTCTACTCTAGCACTCATTGGTAGTTAGTTGTATGCATATATACATAAAATTGATGTTCATAATAACAACAACAACAATAATAATAATAACAATAATAATAATAATAATAATAATATTATTATTATTATTAATAGCAGTGTGTTTAAAAGGTGTGTAAACCTCAAAATCGAGTAATTTTTATTTTATTGCACAAAAATGTATTGAGGACTCTTCATATTCTATTTCAAAGCAAGAAAAGTGGAAAAGGTCATTGAATTTGATCAGATTTTACAGAAAGTCAAGACATATAATGTTCAAAAAAATGTCAGTTTTGACATCTGTGTTTACAAACTCAAAAATCTACTGTGTAAACTAGGAAATGCTTGATGAGTCAATGTTCTTGAGAATCAAAAACTAATGTGTAGAAGTTGCAATTCTAAAAACAACAGTGATTTATCTTTCTAGTTATATGGGACTGGTATTATTTTGAACACAACTGTATGTGGGTACAGGCTCGTAACACACATACATACGGGGCCGGTAGGCATGAAGGTTATGGGGAGGTAGAGCGTCGGGTAGCTCCATTGCAGGGCGTCCTCATGAGAAACTTATAAAGGGAACTGTGCTTTGCTCAAGGGTGCCTCAGCAGTGCTCTGTAAGTGAACTGACACGTCTCCACTGCCAATTTTGACCTGACATCGGTGACACTCTAGTCTCCAGCTCAAGACTTAGTGGACTGAGCTACTGCCGCCCCCAATATAATATGAAACATGTTCATCATTCTTTTATTAAACAAAATGTTTGAACTATTCTGAAACATATTTCTCTTCTGTATCTTGTAAGACATTAAAGAAAGACAAAAGATGGTGATTCATAAAAGAAAATGTTTTTTTTTATGAGCTGTTATTTTGGAAATGGAATAGTGGTAATCTACAGTAAAGGTAAAATTGACAAGTCTCGTTCTATCTGTGTAGCAGATTCAACTACTTTCATTTGGCTTTTCAGTAAAAGTGTCCAAATCTATTGGTCCAGTGCAATAGTCCTGAATTAAAATGGTCAACATTGTCTGTTGTTTCTGCTGTGTGTCATGTTTCCTTATTTCAGTGATTATTGACTCACCAGGATTGATGGAAAATTTGTGGTAATCATGCCACATTAGAAGAGGAGAGCAAACAAGCTTCCTCTAATGTGCACAGTGGGACACTTTTCCTCCATTTAGGATGGTAACGATTGGCCACATTGTCAAGATTATTAACCTCACTGCATTGCTGTTGGATTAGTGTGTCGTTGGTGGCTACTTGCTCATGTGTGTTGGGTAAAACAGTGGGTAAAACATTCAGATATAAAACAGAGAATAATAAACAGCCCTATTTCTCTTGTGGTTTGTGCTGTAGGCTGTAGAATACACAGTGTTGGGTATCACAGCAGAACAATAAAGATATCAGTCCATCAGGTTCTTTATAGTATTTAATTTCGTCTGTATTCATTTTCGGGTAATTAATTATTTGACTCTTCTGAGCTTAACAAACCGATGGGATTTCTGCTTTGTTGGCCATTTTATTTGTGTTTCTGTTCAGGATCTATGGGCTCATTTGAACATAAAGCATGCTTTGAATGACAATCATCAATCTTAGCTTACTCAGTTTGCACCCGCCCTTTGATGCCCCAAGCAAGAGACAGCAATGGACAATTCCAGTTAAAGCATCTTGAGGAAGATGTGCACAACAAAACATAGGTGTAACCGGAAGCTCATTAAATAGTTGTGTAATGTATTGTAATGGTTAAGGTGAAAGTCTTAAAGGAGTGTGTTTTGGCAATGAAAAGGAAGATTTCTGTTAATTCCTTGATGACTTATTTTGAATACAAAGAGTAAACTGTAAATCAGTGTCTGGTGATATTAACATCTGCAGTTCCAATCTCTTTTTTCTCAGGTAAAGTTAAACAATGTTCGCTTCTCTTTCATCATGCTGTTGGCACTATTCTGTATTCTTTACAAGTGAATAAAACAGGTCAGGACGCCACAGTTTTGTTTAGGTGTGGGGATTTGTAATAGTCTGATATTCTCTAATTAATTTCCCTTCAGCATACTAAAGATGAATACTTCCTTTTCAGACTTCATTAGAACATTTCTATTGATGTTTGCTGATTCTAATATCAAACCCCTGCAAACCTTAACTCATACTATGTACAACGATGTGCATGGAAATGAGTCCACCAAGTAATGGATACAAATAATAATAAACCTGAGGCTTCTGCCAGTCGATAAACAAGATGATGATAAGGATTAATTTCCAGTTTTCTAACTATTATCATATAGAGCATCTTTTGCACTGAAAATCACTTCAGTCATAAATTTCCATTTGCTGAGTCTTCACAACCAGTTCACAGTATACCAAATGAACTGCACTGTCTATTTATTAATGTGACTAATTATAATTGTTATTTGCAAGAAGTCTACACATTTTTCAGGCCACGCTCAGACTTCAGAAAAGTATGATTCAATGAAGTCATCTTAGTTCAACAGACCCTTTATGGCCTGTAAAAACCTCACTGCAATCAGAATCATTTTATAATGCTGGATTTAGACAAATCCAATAAACAAAACTAATACATTCAGTTCCTCTGAGATCAAGGTTAGAGAGGTCATTTGTGCTGGTAGAGATGTTGGAACAGCTTTCAGTGTTTCAGAACTCTCCGGCAACTAACTGTCCATCCAGTAATATCACTCCTGAGTTACAAAGTGAAATAAGTCCTTCACCTTACAGAAACACAGCTGTATAAATATTTATTTGATGTGGAATGTGTTGAGGATACGAGTGGATACATCAGTACTAGTGAGATAAAAACTGTTTAAATTTTCATGAATTCACTACGAGTCTGGTTTTTGCCACTTGCCCATATTCTAATTGGTATGCTGCCATTCTTGTAGTGAAGAACTTCATGAATTATGCACGAAAAGCAAGATACCACGTGTCCCATTATATGGAGACAGTGCAATGTAACTTCCTGCTTTTCTTGAAATACCATACATGAGACAGCTCCATTCTCATTACAGCACAGCCTCAGCTTATCAACGGATCCCCAAAACCCTTGTTTCCTCCTTCCCAGAAAAGCGGTCCTTATTGGCAACAACAGTGAAAGCCAATTGATTATTTTGTCTCTCCATTTATTTGATTATTCTGACCGATTACACAACCAAACGTACAACTGAACCAAAAATGAAATCTACCAATAGATTACATTTTGCTGTCATCCTACTTGGTGTTGATAGCACTTTAATTCAGGCTTCTGTGTGTTTTCCTCACATCCTCTCACCTGAACCAGGCCTGAATTCTTAGAATTCATTGTTTTATAGGGTTTAATAGTTTATCGCAGAGGAAAAGGGATAAGAGTTTTTAAATTGCAAATGTATGTAAATGTTACATGTTATCCATATTTAATAGACAATGATTTAAGTAATAAGGGCTAATACTCCTGAATGAAGCGAGGACTACTATGACATACATCAAGACAGTCTTGTTTTAAAAAGATGGAAGAAACATCCATCAGTCCTGGTCTCATTAAGTAAAACCTTGATGACCTCTCTGAATTAACTCATATATATCATTTTATATGCACAGTAAAGTTGTGTGCATTAATTACTTTTCCACTGACACTGTAATTAATAAATCCATGTAGTTAGTCTGCCTAAATGGGACACCTGTGGTGCACCCCTCTGGAATGCTGTGTGGTGATGCAGGATGACTTCTTCTGTGTATTGATGTTGACCTGGTCTGTCCAACACTGAGGAGGCCAAGGGTAATCAGGAAGAATGTGGAAGATTATGTTTCTGTCAAGTCACTGCTTAAATGCTCTTATTTCCTGTCATCACTCCTATGATTCAATTATGAAGCTGCATTCCCCTGTCTTGCCAGGCCAGGAAGGGAGAATAGTGATTGACAGGTGAAGACATTACAATGCGAAGGGAAAGAGAGTACAGGGGAAGAGATGAATATTTGAGTAGATGGCATATAAGAATCTTGTAATTGATTTTCTATTTAAGCTATTCTTTCATTCACTGAATAAATGCATCGTTTCAGGCACTGGCCTGCTCTTCCATCATCATCACTAACTCATCAGACAATTTTTATTGTATTTTGTATTTGATGATGATTCTAAAACCTTCAGCTCAGCTGGTCAGCTCTATGGCAGCCCACTACCAGCTTTTTACAGCACTACACTTATTCTTCACTTCATGGCAGCACAAGGAATATCTGCAGTCACTGGATAACTTTCACTGCTCCAGACGATATTGGTTCTTTGTTATTTGTGCTTTCTATTCCACAGGGTAAATGTTTGTTAGCAGAAGATCAGCCACTGCTCTTTTAATGCTGTGTTTCTTTGTCACTTAAACATATTCCTGCTGAAGGTCTTGTGCTGGAACTTTGTAATAAAATGTGATTTTGCAAGTTAGCCAAACGGCAGGGATTCCTTTAGCAAGTTTGAATTTGAATTATCTCTCTCCTATACACCTGGTTTAAAAATAGACGTGTGGCATGTGTGGGTTGTTAATGATATCACAAACTCTGCAGTGCTGAAATTAAGGTTTTGTGTTGTCATCTTTCAACAGATGTGATCCATACTGTGGGCCCTGTGGCCAGAGGTCACGTGGGTCCAACCGAGACCAATGACCTCACATCCTGCTACCAGAACTCCCTCAGACTGATGATGGAAAATGGTTTGAGCACTGTGGTGAGTACATCACGCCACCACACTCATCGCAGTAATTTTGTTTTTGTGCAGCTTGAATTTTGGTTGACAGTGAATAAGCCTTCAGTGAAACCAGCCATGTTTGATTTTTTTAGGAATTGTAAAAGCTACAAGAACAGAAGGATTTAGCATCTTTCATTTTTGATACAGTTCCGAAAAGCCTTAATCTTCCTTATTTACACAAAAGCAACAGAGAACACAACAAAATGATAATGTTTCATGTCTGTCAAATGAAGGCCTTTTCTGTTGACCACATTGGCTTGTGATTAAATGAAAAGCATGCGTTTGAAGCCAGTTTTTTTTCCCATTTCAAACTACACAGATTTTCCTTTGTTAGTATTTGGAAATCAACTTTAAGGTTAAGCTATATTTTCTTATGTTTTAATGAACATGTCTGATTTATGTATTTGCTTGACTGAAGGTAGAAATGTTCAAAAGGAATTGCAGATCTATGTGCTACGGTCAACAAAGAAAGAACTTAAATTCTAGAATAGCACAAGTAGTCATGTATGAATACAATCTAACCATGAAACTTCAGATGGCAGCAGCTTTTTACTCACCCAGCTTTAAAACTGTTGTGGACAGTGTGTTTCAGTTTTGCCCATGTGATATTTGGATTTGTCTTACCTGAAAGGGGATAAAAATTCAGAACCCCCTACATTGTGAAGAATCACATTTTCTCCACCAATTACTACCTTGATTCCTCATCAGTGGTTAATCAATGGAAGTACTTACCAAACGAGAGACAGGACAAATGAGCATCAGTTTCATGAAAGATGATTGTGACAAATTTTTGTTTTTCTAAAACTTACTGTGAGTGCAATACACACAACTGCAGTGAACATTTTCATCCAGCTGAACCCAAGTCACAAATATGGCATTAGCATGCCATTTAAGGAGTAATAGAAATTGGTGGGCTTTGAGGTTAATGGGCAGAAAACATGCTTTTCAGCCTCATCTGAACTTCCTCTTTCTGTTCGTCTATGTTCCAAACCTTTCTTTGATTCTGGCAACAACTTATTTAGTACATGCCCATGCCGTATTTGTCTAATTATCAGTATAAAAAGACATACTTTCTGTTTTTACTGGAGCTGCTTAGATCCTGTCTAATGTAGTTATACAACGGCTCTGTGGCCTTCAGTGAAAACAGTTCTGTTCTGTGATTGACTGGCCTTGTAGGATGAGCCTAGTCATTACATCATTATCTTAGCTAAAGTCCATCTCATCTCTCTTTGCTTGAAGGAAAACACAAAGTCCATTTAGCAAGAGAGAAAAGGGAATGTGTGTTTCATCAAGCAAGGACGTGGCCTTGATTTAGTTTCAGTCAAACCCACCTTGATGTGGAGGACTTGCCTGGAGAGAGGCTCTAAGATTTCTCTGGTTTAAGTCTTCATTAGCTGGCTGTTAGTTAGTATTTCAGGAGCACAAATAATCCACAAGGAGGTTCTGTGTAGCTGATCAGCACTAAACATATGTTGAGTCATCTGAAAGGTCTCACTAACCTTTGCTATGTCTGAAAAACTAGAGATCCAAGCAAATGTGGGCCCCATGCCAAGTGGATCTACATCGTTGGTGGGGGGATGTACATTTGTGAATGTTAGACTGCGGGCTCTCTAAAGTGGGGTTCCTAGGATTTACACAGTGATAGGAATCTAAACAAATTCTAACACAAAATAAACCTGAGTCAGAAAGATTAAGGAGAATCAAAGCTCGATATTTAATCTGTTTGTTTGAGCTCAAAGCCACCCTTTAGGCTATGGAACAGAGAGGACACCTCATTCGCCTCATCACCGAAGCACATCAAGGCAGAAGGTTTAGAGTCAATTGCCATTCAGGACTGAAAATGCATTTCATTTACCCGAGGGCAACTCAGTGTGCGTGACTGAACATTCACTACAGTAGCATCCCCAGAAATAAAGAAATATATCTGCTTTTCCTGTCTCTAAATGATCAGTGTTGCACTAGGTTAACAGCTTTACTGAATATGAGGGGTTTATGAGGGAAATGCCAAATAAATGAAAATTATGTCAGATACAGTCAGTCAGTCAGTCCTCTTCAGATTACCATCGCTATATCCGCCGCAGTGGGTCACGGGGAGCCGGATCCTATCTCGGCGGCATAGGGCATTAGGCGGGGGACACTCTGGGCACGACGCCAGTGCACTGCGGAGCCACACACAAAGACATACAACCATGCATACACACACTCATTCCTACGGGCAATTTGGAACGGCCAATGCTTTTGGAGGTAGGATGGAGCCGGAGAACCCGGAGAGACACGGGGAGAGCATGCGAACTCCACACAGAGCGGGACTCGAACCCGGGTCCGCCGTGTTGTGAGGCGGCAGCGCTAACCACTGCGCTACCGTGCCGCCGATGTCAGACACAGTCACTATACATTTAATACATGTGCTGTGTTGTTTAAGATCAAGAAACAAATGCATATGAATATGTATATGTGATAGGTTTAAGACATTCTTGAGAGGATGATTCAGGAATAGTTGCAGTGTTTTTTAGACTCTTTATACATGTTGGTAAAAGAAGGCAAGTTTTTTTTTAGCAGGCTTACAATATTGTTTAATGTGCAGTAAACCATTTCTCTGCTGTTATAAGGAGTCACTTCATATCAGCAAATATCAGAAAATTGTTTCAGACGGATCTGCTGTAATATTACAGTTAGACTGTAACTTCAGAAAGGTGTGTCTCTCTGATCAAGCATGTTTGTTGAGGGACAAAGCCAGTATAGGTGGCTTTGATTTAAAGACTGTTGTTTGGTTTTGTGGTAGTGATGTAATACTTTACAGACGGGCTGGTTGTTCAGAGGTCATGACTGTTGCAACTTCTAATTTGTTGTAACAGAATGAATGAATGTCCTTCCATTATTCCATCTTTTAATCCATTCTTCCATGAAGTCATCAAATCTTCAGTGGCTGCAGCTCAGACAGTTGATCATGGGAGATATTTTTTTTGTTAAGTACAGTGTTATACTGGATGTTATGCTATGTCCAGCCCATTATTATAGTTCAACAACAAACATAATAACATTCAAGTAAGTGGAGTCCAGTTAAACGTCACTGATGCTGTGATGGATGACTGTGGCTGTTTAACCACAACACAGGATTTGATATCTGTCTGGAATGGTGCAGGCTTTCACAGCTCACTCCCTCCAAGTGTTTGGACAAACATTCTGTGGACCATGATATGTTTGTAAAATCATTTAGCTGAAGCCTTTGGTTAAAAGTGAAAGTGTGTGTAGGTGCCCATGTATATAAAATATGCTGTCTGTTACAAAAGCTAATGTTCGTCTTTGCTCATTTCATCTCTGCCAAGACAACTCTTATGCTTCAGTGCTTTTATTTGTTTTTACTGTGCTGAAAGAGCAGCAGGCTGTCACAGCTCCCCAGGCTCTGACTGACCGTAGCCCACAGCAAGGATGCTAGCATTGCAGGCTGCACCCTACAGCATCACTCGTGGGAGTCGTGTGTAGGATTTCTGCAGACTGTGAGTGAAGTTGGAGCTGTGGGCCGATGAGCATCACATTGTGAAATAGCCCCCTCCGCTGCTCGGTCCTTGTTACTCTGCATCTTGTGTGCTTTCAAAGGAGGTTTGGTTGAGGAGTCAAAGATAAAATGTACAGACACATAAAGTACATTTTTGTTGAAAAGATTCTAAACATGAATTGTTATAACATCACTGCGTCACTGGTCAATAGAGGAGAGGATGTTCTTAGAGGTTGTCAATATGAACTACAACATACTAAATTCTGTACTCCTCACGGCTGCCCTGGAGCATTCAAAGTTGTTCTGGACTTTTTGGAAACAGCTGAGATTGTTGGGTAAACTTAGTGTTCAGTAGCAGCATATTAATGTGTTCACAGGATTTCCATAAAGCAAATGATTGAAAACATTTTCTATCATTTCTTTGCTATGTTGTCATATAGCACTGAAGAAATGCAGAATTTTAACCACTCAGGCCTGCCAATCACATTTTCTAACCAAAAAAATAACTTCTTGCAATCAATATCAGCTCATGTGTCTGCTGGAAGAATTATGTGTGTACTTTTTAAAGATGCATTGTGGTTATGTGTGTACTGTAGCTGTGTACTGTCGGACCCTTGGGGACCTCCTCTCCAAAGAACTGAAAAGCCATACAGTACATGGAACTGTGGAGATGCTTAATGCAGGTCCCCTGTCTTGGTTAGTCATGGAAGGCTGCTCAGATTCTACCCTGGAAGCAAGCATAGCATCTGTTAGACAGAAACAGGCATACTGTGTGGAGAGGGACGCCACCATCTGGAAGCCATTCAGCCTTTAGACTCTATAATTTTACTGTAGAAAAATATTGAGCATCTCTTAGACTGTGACCTTTAGAATAGAAGCTATGTTTACCTCAAACATTATTATTGTTTAATTTAATTTAGCTTCCCTTCTGACTCTTGACAGAGTGTTCTATTTTTTTAAAAAAAAGTTGGATTTTATTGTCAGTATAGAGATATAGGAAGCATTGTAGTTGTTGACTTCTGATATCCTAGGCAATGGAGCACTGTTTTTGTTCCTAATTCGATGTTGATAGGTCACAATTTGATGTTTTTTGAAAGTATCTGTCATTAAGATATTTCTGGCATTGTGCTGTGGGCTGGCAGCTGTCAGTGTGGACACTGACAGGGTTGCAGACTACATATTTAGTGGCCTCTTCTTTGGCTCTCGAGCTGCCCTGGAAGAATGTTATAGTCATAACACACTGGCTCTGAGGAAATCCAACAGGGAAACCACAAATTGCCCATTGAGAAAAAAAAGCTGAAAGCCAAGTGGATTGGAGATGAATGGTGTAGAATGATAGGATTAGCCACCCATTCTCTTTGGGCTCATACCAAGGCTGATCAGAGCATTAGCTTTCATTCATTTTCCCCAGAATGCATTCCTGCAAATGATAGCTTCTTAGTGAGACCCCAGCATACATGTCTTGTTTGAAGGAAGCAGTTGATATCATCTACTGAATATTCTGTTTCACATGATAGGGCTAGCTAACAGTGAATGAAACAATTAAGTGACAATCCTCCCAAGGTGTCCTCAAGATCCACAGGACAGTGGGCTTTAAAAGGACAAGTTGACTTTTACCTCATCATAGATTCTGCTGTGGTTGACCACTTATAAAATATCTCTTCTAGGAATAATGTGAAATATTTGGTAAACATTTTTTTACTGTTTCACATTTATTATTAATGTAGGTCATTGGTTATATTTGAAGTGTGTTTTTTAGAGCTGTACTTAAGTGTACCGAAGGTTCTTTGCCATTACGTATCTTTTCAAATACAGCCATATCAAACTTAACTTTGTGTTCCACCCTGTTTCATTTTGGTGTCACTCCCCCAGTGATTAATTAATTTTCATTTATGCACTGAACAAATCATGTACAAAGTGTTCTTCCTTCCATTTCCATACCTTACTCATTGATTATTGTCCATGGTTCTAAATGTCTCAAGATTTAATTATATAATGGCTGATAGAAGTAAAGAGACTGTGCACAATCTTGGCTTTTGAACACAGCAAAGTCAACTGTGCCAATAATTGGGGTAGAGGAATGGAAGGTTTACTGCTGATTTGTTGACACTGTTTAGTTGGTTATGTTGTTTTTTTCAGTCCCATTTGGTTCACAGTTTGAATTCTTCTGCAGTAGAATTCAAGTCGTTTCTTTGTGACATTGTTTGAAAAACTTAATTTTCTTATGAATTGTGGACTCTATAGGAACCTTCACAACCATTTCCAATTATAGTTTTACAAGTGCATAAAAAAGGTGATTTGACTGATGCTCCCCACAGACCCTGTTTAGTATTTATCTAACTCACAGGTTCTACCCAGTAGGAGTTTTTGCAGTCATCCTCCATCTTCCTTTAATGCAGCATGTAAAGTACATACTCTTGACAAAATATGAAAAAAATGTATTTCACACCTTTTTTGATTTCAGTCGTAAAATCATGGTAATTTGGCTATATGTTTTTAATGTGCTTTTGTCTGACCAGATATGGCTTTGTTATTATTTTTGTAGTCTCAAATTTAATCAATTGAATTCCTAAATAATGAATTCAATTATGTCTTTGTTGATTTTGGTTTGTTTTGTCAAAATGTAAGTATTCCAGCATTGTTCATCAGAGAGTTATACCGACTGAAATTCACACTATAATAAAACACAATGCTCAAATGAGGGAGAAAAACGAGTTGGCCTACATTGTATCCAGCAGAGGATTTCACTTGCTGTCACCCTGTCAGTAATTATCTAGAATATGAGATTATAATGTAGAGCTCTCTGTGGCCAATCATCCAGTTGCTGTTCATAGTCCACTACCACATAGACTACTTGCGTGCATCTCCAAAGGTTAATTAGGCTGAAACTTTCAAAAGGTCATGCTGCCGTTTAAATTAGCCATTGCTGTTTGTCTGACCAAAATCATTGGCAACACTGGGCCAATTAGATCCAATTACCTTGATGGTGGTTGGGGTGGTCTGCCATATAGTCCAAGTTAATGGCCATTGGAACCCTTATTACCCCAATACCCTGATTCAGAAGGAAGCAAACATATCAGTAGGAGCCTTAGATCTGTCTAAAGAGGACATTCTTGTCACATTACCTTTCCTTTGAAATTCCCTCCATTCCAGGTAAGTCTATCCTTTATGTGGGGTGAAATATTAGGATATGTAAAATATGACATTTCCACACATCTCAGGAGGGGTAATCATAGATGATGGGGACTGAAGTGGTAATCACTAGTGTGTATGTGGAATGGGCTGATGTGAGCATGCTTATGTCTCGATTACAGGCATAGAAAGCCCATAGCAATCATTGGAAAGGAGAAACCCTATCTCCTAAAAATGCTACTCTACCTTGATGTTCTGTGAGGGAAGTGGCTGTTGGCTGGTGCTGTTCTAGATTAATGTGCTCTGACAATAATAAAGGCTCTTCAAATAATTTAAGCACTAAAGCACAGTCAAACAGTATAAAGACTCAGCACTAAGACACACTGGTTTCACTTCTGCTATTTTTTTCTTAAGCTGAACCTGGCTGTGAGGAACTCCTGCAGACTGTCTCCTGAATTTCTATGAGGTTTATGTCCCTCTGCGGTACCATCTGAGAATAGAAGCGACAGCTCGTAGCCAACTGAGGCACCATCGGAGGAAGTTGTTGATTACACAAACACAGTTCTTCATACGCCAGACGACAAAAACACCACAATAAGCATGCATTAATTAAACATACCTGAAGAATGTGGGCAGTACTGAAGTACAAAAATCATCTATTTGTGTCTCTGCTTCACAACACGAAAAAAAAAGTAACTCTGTCTTAGCTTTAGTTGAACATGCATTTAAAAACAGACAGTATGTAATCTTTAAAACCTACTCCAGTAGAGAACACTGTTTTAATTCTAATTGGCAATATTTCATTCAAATAAACTGCAGTGTGATTATGTGTGTGAATAAGTCCGCCATGAGACAGAGGCTACTTTTAAGAAAATCACTTTTTCAATGGACACTGGAATATTGTCAGCTTTGAAACATCCACACAATATGAAGAAAAAAGTTCTTAACCCTGAAAGATTCTGTTGTCCTTTTCCATCTGTTTCCATCTGCGTCGAGTTATGCTTGATTCTGATACACCAAGTATTTTTTTTCCACTGTATAATAAATGTTTTTCCTTTGATTGAAGGAGCTGAACAGTAAAGACATCACATTCAAAGCAGGCCTCCCTCATAGCCTGACAGTTCTTCCTCAACTGTGAAAATCATAACAAGCTCACAGAAACTGTAACAGATTGCCGCTCATGGGCTACAGATCTTTGTTGGTGGATTTGTATACATCATCCTGGTTAATGACTTGGCTGAGTCATTCTTGCCAACAATGCCACAGTTTCCACCGGTCCTTTTTACAAGCACGGCCGAAAGATGCTCCTGCCGCTCTGGTGAATTTGTTTACAATCCCTTTGACTCTATAAAAGTGGATTGAGCAAGCTATATACTGTATATTAATAACCCGGTGTAAACCCTTTGCATCCAGTTATTGTATTTTACCAACAAATCCAATTTCACAAATAGAGGGCAACACATTTTGATGTAATAGTGACATGCATGGCAAAATTTTCAATCTAAAACTGACAGATGGATATTCTAATTATTACTGAGTAAATGGTGAGAATGCTGAATCTGTGCATTTCTATTAATAATCTCAATTAAAATCATAAGGCGAGACATTCGGCACTGGTCTGTATCACCAAAGGAGCTTCTCAGATTGTTATAGAACATGATAAAACAGGCAATCATTGTTAACATGAAATGCATTAGTACTAATCAGGTTAGTAGCTCAATACCAGATGCAGGCTTCAGTTTCACTCCGGTGCTCCTAACAAGCTCTAGCTCCATGGCCTCTAAGCTCTCTTACAGGCTTTATATTTAGGGATTTATGAAGCAAGGTGTTTAACCCAGTGTCCAACTTGCCAACTGGAATTTCCTGGTCAATCACAGGGTTCCATTTCAGCAAGCACTCAATTATCCTTCAGTCATATTCTCTGGTGTTTACAGATGTGTTTGGTTTGGAGTACAAGGATTTTCTATAAACATAATGCCAACTAGGACATTCTCTTTTATTATTATTATTAATAATAGTATGAATAGTGGTAGTAGTAGTAGTAGTAGTAGTAGTAGTAGTAGTAGTAGTAGTAGTAGAATTAGTTTTAGTATTATTGGTATTGTTGTTCTTAATAAGTATGTTATTATTGTTATTTGTCACTTTCATTCTGGATAAATAGCAACAAAACTATAAAGTAAAGATGCTTCATTGTTCATCAATAATTTTAGGACTGCTAATTAGCCGTCTGTTAAGCTGCTTGAAGGGTGTGGCTTTTTAAATAATTGGGATGGTTGATTAAATTTAAATTAAAAGGGAAATGTGCACTCAAAATGAGAATGTAACAACTTGATCAATTTCTCAATTTTAAGTGGTTACTAACTTAAACCTTCAGTTGACCCTGTTCTTTATGACTTGTATCTATGAATTATTTGTTGTTGAACACAAACTGGGACGTGAATCCTTCTGAAAGACAACGAGCTGTTGAATTTGTTTACAGTTGTTCTCTCCAGGTTGTCTTCAGATTGCTCATAGCAATCATTTCCCCAGACTTTAAGTGTACTGTGTACAGCAGTTTCTTGTGTTTTGTTAATCCATTGCTTCCTGTGTGTTTATCAAAGAGAAAGTATAAAGCAGCAAGCTGACAGCAATTGGGAGCCTTGGGAATATTTCTAGTTCTTTGTGTGACTCAGAAGTACAGAACTGCATATCTACATTCAGGATGTGTATAAAGTCGGAAATTAATTCTTCTCCACAGTGAATCAGTTGCCTCAATCTAACCCCATCTTCTGCATCCTCTTTTCTCACACCAACTACCTTAATGTCCTCTTAACCACATCCATAAACCTCCTCTTTGGTCTTCCTCTAGGCCTCCTGCCTGGCAGTTCAAAACTCAGCATCCTTCTACCAATATATTCTCTATCTCTCCTCTGGACATGTCCAAACCATCTCAGTCTGGCCTCTCTGACTTAATCTCCAAAACCTCTAACATGTGCTGTCCCTGTGATGTACTCATTTCTGATCCTATCCATCCTGGTCACTCCCAGAGAAAACCTCAGCATCTTCATGTCTGCTACCTCCAGACATGAAGATGCTGAGGTTCTGTCTCATGTCTTTTCCTCAGTGACACTGTTTCTAGAGCAAACAACATCGCTGGTCTCACCACAGTTTTGTACACCTTTGCTTTCATTTTAGCTGAAACTCTTCTATCACACATCACACCTGACACTTTTCTCCACCTGTTCCATCCTACCTGTACATGACTCTTCAACTCTTTCCCACACTCTCCATTGCTCTGGACTGTTGACCAGTACTTAAAATCCTCCACCTTCTTGATCTCTTCTCCCTGTAACCTCCCTCTTCTACTTGGGTCCCTCTCATTCACACACATGTACTCTGTCTTACTGCGGCTAACCTTCATTCCTCTCCTTTCCAGGACAAACCTCCACCTCTCTAGCTTCCCCTCCACCTGTTCCCTGTGGTCACTGCAGATCACAATGTCATTTGCAAACATCATAGTCCATGGAGATTCCCGTCTAACCTCGTCTGTCAGCCTGCCCATCACCATAGCGAACAAAAAGGGGCTCAGAGCTGATCCCTGATGCAGTCCCACCTCCACTTTGAACTCCTCTGTCACACCTACAGCACACCTTACCACTGTCTTACAGTCCTCACACATGTCCTGCACCGCTCTAACATACTTCTCTGCCACCCCAGACTTCCTCATACAATACCACAGTTCCTCTCTGGACACCCTGTCATAAGCTTTCTCCAGATCTACAAAAACACAATGCAGCTCCCTCTTGCCTTCTCTGTACTTCTCTATCAACATCCTCAAAGAAAATACTGAATCTGTAGTACTCTATTTTGGCATGAAACCATACTGCTGTTCACAAATGTTCACTTCTGCCCTTAGTCTAGCTTCCACTACTCTTGCCCATAACTCCATTGTATGGCTCATCAGCTTTATTCCTCTGTAGTTGCCATAACTCTTCACATCTCCCTTATTCTTGAAAATGGGCACCGGCACACTTCTCCTCCATTCCACAGACATATTCTCACTAAGATCCTGTTGAACAATCCAGTCAGAAACTCTACTGCCACCTCTCCTAGACACTTCCATACCTCCACAGTTATATTATCAGGACCAAGTGCCTTTCCACTCTTCATCCTCTTCAATGCCCTCCTCATTCATCCTGACTAATCTTTGGTACTTCCTGGTCCACAACAGTCACCTCTTCTAGTCTTTGTTCTCTCTGTTTTCTCGTTTATCAACTCTTCAAAGTACTCATTCCACCCTGCTGCATGTCCTTCCCATCTCTTTCTCTCTGTCCTGCCAACTGGTATAGATCAGTCTCCTTAATGTCCAATCTAGCATACAAGTCATCATAAGCTTCTTGTTTGGCCTTTGCTACCTCTACTTTCACCTTACGCTGTATCCCACTGTCCACTCTCCTCAGTCCTCTCAGTGTCCCACTTCTTCTTAGCTAACCTCTTTCTCTGTATACACTCCTGGAACTCCTCATTCCACCACCAAGTCTCCGTATCTACTTTCCTTCCAGATGACACACCAAGTACTCTCATATCTGTCTCCCTGATCACATTAGCTGTAGTTGTCCAGTCATCCAGAAGCACCTCATGACCACCATGTCTTAATTCCTTCCTAAAAGTCATGCAACACTAACATTGTCAAACAAATCAGAAATGGATCTTTATAATAAACCCAATCCACTCTGTACATAGTTATGCCGCGTATTTTTCAGTTTGTTGAGTGCAACCAGGGAACAGTGTATGTTTTGTTGTCCAACATGCCAGTCCGTATTCATCCATATTTATGAGAACATGATGACTCAATTTAAAATCCTTAAGACTTTAGTTGGTTTCACAAATTGAAAGTCATCATTGTGTTATCAAGAACACAGCAGATTTCCCACAGGCTCAGGTCAATGAATGTGTGCATTGGCAGCTGTGCCAATGTTTATACTCCTATATAACTCTTTAATCATGGCACTATTACCCCACACATACACCAAGTTTAGTGCCATAATTATCTCTCAAGGTCACAGCTGATGAGGGCTGAAGCGCTGTGTCTGGCCTGAGCTGATTGACTCGCAATTTTAAACTGGCTCCATCCATTGCTTAGTAGGCTTACTACTCAGCAATTCAAAAGGCTATGAAGCACCTTGTACAGGTTGATTAAAGAAATATATTAGCTTAACACTGCAAGATTGCTCAGGCAAATGTTTCAGAATTGTCTGAATATAAATGTACTCATTAAGAAATATTTTAAGGGAAAAGGTTGATCTGACCAATTTGAGTGATCTCCAGGAGGACACCATTTCTATTTGGGCATGTAATGTTGTTGTTGTTAATAATAATAATAATAATAATAATAATAATAATATTTATATACCAACTTCCACATTTCTTTCTGTTCTAAGTTAATTGAAAATTACATAACATGCTCACTATGAACTATAGGCCCACTGAGTAATATTTTCATCTCATAATTTTTCAGATTAAACATCGTTTTCTTTGTCAACCTGTGATTTTAATTCCATGACTTTCAAACGGATTCTTTATTACTTCTACCACACTATGTGTCAGCACTATAGATTCAAATTTAAAGCTATTACTGGACCTATATCCACTTTCATTTCACGTACAAATGAATATAGAGAGCCCAAAGCTTTAGTCCCCATGCAATGTTCTCTTGAACCACTGCCAGACCGAACACTGAAATAATGTTTCAAGGTTTGATTTCTTCACTCAACTTGAAATGCTCAGTATAACGTTGACAGCATTCACACAGCTTTTGACATTGAATTTTATTTTCACTGTATGTGCCTGAGAGAATTTCCCATTCAGTAAGGAAACTATTATGAAACTGAAGTGAGGTGATTTATAATAAGCGTGCACATTAGATTAATTTGGCTTAATCAAAGCTATCAAAGCTCCAGATTCATAAAGTGAGGAGAATTTGGCTCCGTACCTGGAATCCAGTTCTTTGCCATTCCAGAAGGAGAATGAGTCATAAGAAAATGTGAATGCCTTTGGCACAAAACTCAGTTTGGCATAACGATGATGACCTACATGATGGTCTCTTATCCAAGCATAATTATGAGCCACACTAAATACTAATCAGGCTTCTCTGGGCTGTTTTGTCCTTGTATTACATAATAGATGAAGAGATGTTATGGACTAACTTACCTGATCCAGTGAATTTTGTTTTTCTTTCCAACAAGAGGACTCTGACTGATTTTGTTACATTATTTATTGACGTATAATAAGAATCTTCCTTCCCATAAAGGCAGCGCAATTTCTGTTCGAAAAACATGTGATGTATTTGGTGCAGAGAAAATGGTTTTCCACTTTTAGCAACTAATTAATGCTTTATCAATATTCATGATGAACTCCACATTTAGAAAATTTTAATTAACTGTATTTTCCTATGGCATTTTTGAAAGAGTTATTCAGATTGTTCAGATTTCATGATAGCAACAACTAAAGTTTTTAACCAATAGGTGTACTCTGTATTTACTTAGTATGTTACGTGAAAATCAAATATCATTCCAGAGACAAAACAGGTGACAGGAACACTTCAAACCAACACTTATTTTGCATGGATTTTTTAATGAGTTGGATGGACAGGGTTGTAATGCATACAGCCCCTTTTACGATTCCCTTCGATTCCAGTTTCTTCTTAGACGGCTACTCCCTGTCCAACCAATGATTTTGCAGATTCACTGCTCCCGGACCAATTCACCACCACCTTGTGGACCTCTCTATTCCTCCCTATTTGGAGATGCACCTATGCTCAGACCAAAATAGTAACAATTTGCGCTGAAGTTTGACTGCATTTATGAAAAGTGTAATGTTTTGAACAGTGTAAGGAGGTCTTGCACATGTGATCAACAGATATAGATTGATATGGATAGGTGGATAGATAGAAAGATGGTCTCAATGTGGCAGAGTTGTCTCTACATAAAGGTGACCCTCTCCCTTGCTCTTCCAGTCAGCCCATTAGTGCTGACAACTGCCTCATGTCATCAAGAAGTAGACCTGTATTCCATCATATCTCAATATACATCTAATAATTTCTTTAGTAATAGTATTGGATACTATTATGTGAGAGGTGATTTGGTTTAGAAGGCTTTTTAAGGATAAAGCAATGCACATCCAAACACTTCCTTTGCTACTTCATGCACTAAGGTTTAAATTTAGCTGCAGCATGAGCTCTGCCTCCCAGAGCATCCTCACTTCATCATATCATAATTAGCCTCATGTTTGTATCCAGAAGTAAATGGGGCCCTCCTGATTCAGAAATAGGTTGGACTGGATTGGGGGTGAATATGGTGACACTGCCATCTCAGTAACGTTACCACAGCCATTGACAAAATCAATCCCTCAATATGTAATTAATGTCTGCATTTAAAAAGTACATTTGTCTTATAATCATATTCATTTATATAGTATAAATCTGTCCTTAATCTACATAAACAACCAAAAAAGTAGTCACCGGAAATGGTCTTCCAACAGTCCTGAAGGAGTTCCCAGAGATGCTTAGCACTTGTTGGCCCTTTTGCCTTCACTCTGCAGTCCAGCTCACCCCAAACCAACTCGATTGGGTTCAGGTCCGGTGACTGGAGGCCAGGTCATCTGGCGCAGCACCCCATCACTCTCCTTCTTGTTCAAATAGCCCTTACACAGCCTGGAGGTGTGTTTGGGGTCATTGTCCTGTTGAAAAATAAATGATGATCCAACTAAACGCAAACCAGATGGAATAGCATGCCACTGTAAGATGCTGTGGTAGCCATGCCGATTCAGTATGCCCTCAATTTTGAACAAATCCCCAACAGTGTCATCAGCAAAGCACCCCCACACCATCACACCTCCTCCTCCATGCTTCACGGTGGGAACCAGGCATGTACAGTCCATCCGTTCACCTTTTCTGTGTCGCACAAAGACATGGTGGTTGGAACCAAAGATCTCAAATTTGGACTCATCAGACCAAACCAGATTTCCACCGGTCTAATGTCCATTCCTTGTGTTCTTTAGCCCAAACAAGTCTCTTCTGCTTGTTGCCTGTCCTTAGCAGTGGTTTCCTAGCAGCTATTCTACCATGAAGGCCTGATTCACACTGTCTCCTCTAAACAGGTGTTCTAGACATGTGTCTGCTGCTAGAACTCTGTATGGCATTTACCTGGTCTCTAATCTGAGCTGCTGTTAACCTGCGATTTCTGAGGCTGGTGACTCGGATGAACTTATCCTCCGCAGCAGAGTTGACTCTTGGTCTTCCTTTCCTGGGGCGGTCCTCATGTGAGCCACTTTCTTTGTAGCACCTGATGGTTTTTGCGACTGCACTTGGGTACACTTTCAAAGTTTTCCTAAATTTTCGGACTGACTGACCTTCATTTCTTAAAGTAATGATGGTCACTCGTTTTTCTTTACTTAGCTGGGTTTTTCTTGCCATAATACAAATTCTAACCATCTATTCAGTAGGACTATCAGCTGTGTATCCACCTGACATCTGCACAACACAATTGATGGTCCCAGCCCCATTTATAAGGCAAGAAATCCCACTTATTACACCTGACAGGGCACACCTGTGAAGTGGAAACAATTTCAGCTGACTACCTCTTGAAGCTCATCAAGAGAATGCAGAATGCATGTAAAGCAGTAATTAGAGCAAAAAGTGGCTACTTAGAAGAAAGTAGAATATAACGCGTATTTTCAGTTGTTTTACACTTTTTTGTTAAGTACATATTTCCACATGTGTTAATATATATATATATATATATATATATATATATATATATATATATATATATATATATATTCCTGATAGCCAGGAATAACCAGGTTTCTAATATTCTCTGTGGGTATTTGCGTTCAGATTGTGACTATTTGAGAGATCAAAAACCATATAAAACGTTTGGTCTACTGTACTTGAAAATAATCCAACGAGCTGAGGGGCATATGATCTGTAACAAGTTTATTTAGGACTTTTTCAATTCCAATTTACTAGTTAAATTCACACTGTAGTGGTGCAAAGTAAAGGTCTTCAGTTCCTTAAAATATTTGTAAGTGAGATCTAAATCCATTCAATTTTTGTCTCCTGTTTCCTCCAATGGCAGGTGAGTCTATATGAGGAGCATTGCTGTTGAAACAGCAACATCTTTACTGTGTGTCAGGTATGGGGTCCTTTATTTTAGTAGACCCTCAAAGACACGGATATCAACTGAGGACTTTTCACATGCCTTTGTGTGCAGTTGGCCTGCTGATGTGTGTGAGTCACAGTCCGTAAAGGCAGGCAACATTAATTAGAAAAACATTAATTACATTACCTGCAGTGATCCCCCAGCAGCAGGGAGAAATAGAACGGTGTTCAGTAGAGCATACACCTCCGCCGGGGCCCAACCGTCAAGACGTGTGAGCCATCGGAATGGCTGAATGAATGAGTCTGTATCCACTCTGAAACTGAAAACTTCTTTCTTTAAGAAAATTCACACTCCTCTATCTTCATGGTAATAGGTCCAGTATTTTAAGTGGAATTGACAAAACCTTTCCGAAAAAGCCTTGAGTTAAAAAAAACGAATGAAACGACTGAATCTTTACCTCTATCTGAATCCACTCCACTGAACCATTGTCACATGCTCAATGCCAAGTTGTGAAAACCCATGAATTAGTTCAAAGACGAAAATGGTGAAAACTAGTACAGTAATCCCTCGCGCATTCACGCATCAACATGCGTGGCTTCACCTCATCGCAGATTTTTGGTAAGTAGGTACCATACGCGCGGTCTATTGGCTGACTGCATCCGGAAGTGCGATGCGTTCCGTGAGTCTCGGAACGCAGCGCACATTTGTGAGACACAAAAGTGCTTTAAATAGTCTATAAGAGTGTGGGGAAAGGTAATACAGATAGAAGGTGGTTTAATATCAGTATGGCGACGGTTCATACACGTTTAAATTGCCGTAAATAAATTACCATAAAATAGTATCGGGGAATTTCATTTTTGCAGGTGGTTCCTGGAATGCATAAACCGCGAGCAACGAGGGATCACTATATTATATTTGCTGTTTTTAAAAAGTAAAAAGAAAAGCTGGATTCTCTTCTTTGTCCATATCCAATTTTTTATGGGTTCTTCCCTGCTTTTTTCCCACTCCCCCAGAACGGTTTCATTAAAATCCATCAAGCAGTTTGTATGTGCTCTTGTTACTTCTGATAGATAAGACACACCAGGATACACACATCCTGAAGAAAAGATAGAGGTCAGGTAGTGTAGATGAATATTTATCTATGTGATCATTTTGATGATCAGGCTGTGCCTTTATTAATGTGCAATGGACACTGTGGTAAAATGTTGGAACTGGCATCTGTAAACACATTTTGTCTAAATAATACAGTGCGCCCTCGTTCTTCGCGGTTCACGTTTATGACACTCCCATACTGATATTAAACCATCTTCTATCTGTATTGCCTTTTCCCACACTCTGATAGACTGTTTAAAGAACTTTTGTGTCTCACATAAGTCCGAGACTCATGGAACATAGCACACTTCCGGATTCCGTCACCCAATAGAATGCGCCTACGGTATCATATGACTGCCTACCAAAAATCTGCAATGAGGTGAAGTCGCGAGCATTGATGCGCGAATGCGTGAGGGCGCACTATACACCCTTCAAGATATAGGAAACTGCTTGCCATTGATTTAAACATTTTTAATGGTCTCCTGAGCTTTCATATTCTTCTGCCACCAGCTTGCACAACTCCCTCTCACTGGTGCGTATTTAGATACATGGACATTTGTTCCTTAAGGTAAAGAACACAAGTGACAGATGTTGAAATGACAACTCCAATAGGTGGAGCCCCAAGTATTTGTGCTGAGGAAATTCCTTGCTACTAAATATAAATTATGTCTTAATTAGTGAATTTGTATGCTTGCTGTTACAAGCATTTGATGGCTGTTCTTTTAAATACATTTGAACTCTTCCAGCCAAGCAAGGCTTGAGATCCATCCCATCAAAAAAGACACAAAAGTGAAATATGCATTAACATTGTCACTTTTCAACAACCTTTTCATGCAATCTGGGTTCTATTGGGGCACACACCACTTACTCATCTTTTATCTTTCTTTTTTTAAAACAGCCTTCAATAACCTTTTTATGATGCTTTATACTGTTGTCAATGTAATGTTTACTGAGCATTGTGACAGCCGACACACAGCCTCCTTCACCACCTCGCTTCTCTCGTCATCTGTTAGTAGATAGCATGTTTGCAGCATGAATAACATCAAAGTGCTGCTCACACACTGACATGGACATCTGTCGGTTTGTCAGACAACTTGGGGAAAATAAAAGACACAGCCAGAGGTTGCTAAGTGATATTTGTGCTATTGGATGGTTGTCAGATTTAAGACATACATATGTTCACCCCGAGCGATTGTTATAAGATAACCAGCAAAATCAGGCTATTAATTTGCAGGACATGTTCGTTGAGTTCATACTGGTTTAGGCTAAATATCTGTATTGAAGAATCCTATTTGCAATGACAGTGCCTGGATTTTAATTGCTCATTTTGACAATGGACACACATTGTGTAAAGATACTAACACAGGCATCGTAGATATACTGTAAGTCTTAATGATGATCAATTACAGTCACAATAAATTATATACTATGCTCTGTGCATTAGTTTAGTGTCAAGCATATGATTATGATGAATGGATAGTTTGGCTTCAATGGTTCTTGTCTTCAGTTGTATTCAAGAATACTTTTTATTTTGCCACTACAGCCTTGAGTGCAATAACTGTGAGTAGAAGTGCTCTAAGTGCTCTGTCTCTCCTGTTTCCCATGAGGCAATTAAACATGTATGGAAATGAGCTGACAGAAAGAAATTCACAAGTGAAGACGTTGGTTTGGTAAGTCTCCATTATTCCCAGAATCCAAAATGAGGATGAAACAAAGTCAAGGTAAGCTGTCACCTCCCCCCCCTCCCAACTCCCATGTCTACTCAGTCCGAGCCTGCCACACCATCATCAGATCTCAGATCAGAGGGTGAGACACTGGCCTACAGGTCCGCACAGTGGGAGAGCTGACCTCCTCAGAGCTCGGTATGTCCTTGGTACAAAGTCCTTTCAAGGGCTAGACTTGTCCATTGAAAACTGATTTTCTTGTGTCTAAATTGAGCTTCACTTTGGATAAGCACTCTTTCTTTGTGGACATTCCCAGTGGCAATCTTAATTTAATATTCAGCTGTATAAACACAATTTAGCCATCTCATTTGAAAGGCCTTTTGTTTATACAAACTGAGTTGGGAAAGGTACAAAATTGTGTGTAGTAGCTGTATATGTATTCATACCCACGATACTCAAAGCCAAAATCTCCATTTGCTTAAAATACGGCATATACGGTAAATTGAAAGATAGTGTTTTCTCATGCTAATGCGACACAGGCCTTGACCTCTCATGCCGCTACTGTTAATTAACGTTGGTCGCTTTTACCTTTGGGCAAAGCTAGATTTATGGCTTTACATTGTGGGGACCTTTAAAGTGTTTGGGCTTTGTCTGCTCATAGACTGTGTGGATGAACAGATTCAAACTGAATAAAATATGTTATGCTTGTAGATTATTTAAATGCACAAGTGGTACTGACAATGTAGCTATAGTTTAAAGCAAGGCTATAGGTATTAAATAAGACAATGAGTCCCTATATCTTCATGTTTGTGTGTCTATAAGTCTTTGTATTTCAATATGGCATAAACTATGAAGGCACTAATCAACTCTCAAGTGTCAGTTGGTAGATGAATTATGTAATAATTTGCTAGATAAATATCAATTGTATCCCTGTGATATAAAGAGAGGCCCCATGTTACTTACGTTGGCAAAAACATTGACATCTGTGGGAAATAGCTATCCTTCAACAAAAATATCCTCGCTGGTTTCCAGGGTTATCTGTCTGCCTACAGTAGCTGCACTATTTTCTTCTCATTCTCATTCATCTCACCCCGGTCTTCAGTGGCTCATAAAGATGCTGCAGCCTGCCTTTTATTTCCTCACAACATTACATCACAGGAGTTCACAAGTATCACCAGAGTTGTTCAAATGGGATGAGATATCATCAGTGTTGTGGAACTGAGTCCTGTGAAGGCAATCAAGACACCCTTAGCTTGTGTTAATAAAGCCTCCATTAAATTCACAGTTGATAGAAACCTCCCTAGCTTTAAATCTTATTTTATTCTTACAGAATTAAACTGATTAAGAAATTAGAAGAAGCATACTTTTCTACTGGTATACAGTAGGAAAGTATGCTTCCTACTGTATACCAGTAGGAAACCTCTACTCGTATGCAGTAGGTTTCTGTTCCGGGAACCACACGCAAATAAAGAATTCCGCGATATAGCGACAAACTATATATCATATTATTTACATTTACTTAAACATTTATGAACACTCCCTATACTGATATTAAACCACCTTATATCTGTATTGCATTTTACCACACTCTTGTCGACTGTTGAAAGCAGTTTTATGTCTCACGGAAGTGCGTTGCGTTGCAACACTCACGGAATGTAGCGCACTTCCGGATGCCATCAGCCGATAGAATGCGCGTACGGTGTCACATGACTACCTACCAAAAATCCGGGATGAGGTGAAGTCGCGAGTGTTGATGAACGAATGTGCGAGGGCGCACTGTATTAATTTTTACTACATCACAGAAACATTCATTTTTATTTTTGGAAGATGTGTTCCTGTGTTTCATTAATAATTATGTACTCACTATGTTTCCAAAGGGTCACTGATGCAGCAGTACATAGAGTTCCATTCGATATGCAGTTAATAAGGTTGGATCTCTCAGCGAACATTTATTTTCCGTGTAGTGCTTTGGGAAATGCGGTTATGGCCTAATTTAACACCTGTTATGATTCTGTACAAATCTCCCATCTACATTTATTTAGGCAAGATAAAAGAAAAATAAACCATCCAACAAAAGGTTTATGGAATCTCGTCAAAATAAATTTGTTGTTAAATTTAGCATGGTCTATTTTATGTGTGGTGAAGATAATTGTTGCATAGAAAAAACATATTCATTACCCATTGGAAATATGTTTCATTTTGCTGTTGTGCAGAAATAGGACTTTGTCACTGTACAAACAGATGAGCTTCAAAGGCTGAATGCAGACAATGACTTGGAGGTTAACAGTTACAGTCTTCATACAGTGTACCACCTGCCCCTACCACACCAGCAAACTTTTGATGTACTAAAAATATGAATTTAGGAACATGGCTTTTGTAATTGTGAAGATAGTAGTTTATTTTTGCTAGAGTCAACAGTAGAATGGAGAGCATATCAAATCTAAATTTGTTCTCACATTTGTCCTGTGACAATGACAGAGGCCATGCAATAAGTTTATTTGTCTTCACACTGTGTATATATGCAGGTCTTGTCACCTCCAAATCCAGAGTGAGCTTTTGACTTTGAAGCCTCTTTAATAAGGTGCTTTTGAAAAGTTAAAGGAAGCCTTGAAAGGAAAATTGTTTAATTAGTATCCCTTTGAATGAAGGGTACCATATGCTAGCTTTTACACAGCAAGATCACCCCCCTCTCCCCCTCTTCTCTGATTAAATGTGCTATTGAAGATGATTTATAACTCGAAATTAAAGATATGTCTAATGATAATGAATATTATACCATTTATTTAGAACAACCGCATGGGAACTGTACTCTCTTGCTGTGAAATCATGAGTTACAGTATAGTAAAGGTTTACTGGTAATTCTTCCCTTGAAGTTGCAAATGCCACAAATCTCCACTGAGACAGTTAGACAGCACTGGTATGGATATTTGCTAGTCCACATATGCTCTGGGTTCCCTTCTGTCGAGGGATATAAGTCTTGGCATGTCCCTTTTGCATTTTAAACAACATTTTTTGCTGACTGAGATCCTTTTATATATCAGTGATTTGATTCATACTGAATACTTCTATTCCCCACTTTGATCATTATCTTTATGCCCACCTGGAGTTTATTCCTCCAAAATGCAAATGAGTTCTAATACTAAACATCATAATCTACATTTCTTAAGTAGTCATTGGAATCATCTCAATGAATGGTGCAAATATTCTATTCAAAAATTTTGCTCAGAATTCTGTCATATACACATGTAACGGTACATCTTTTTCTTCATCTAAAGACTCCTTTGCACTCTCCAAAGGACTCTTTCAAGATGCCCCGTAAATATTTTAAAGTCATGCCTCCTCTGATAAATTTGCTGATAAGAAATAAACACCATCAAAATGATCATGTGTGACGCTCTTAATCAAATGGAAGCTCAAGGCTTTAAAGATAGCAGACATTAGATACCATAAATTATAATAAATGCCACTGACACAGCTATAGCTGTGCACACTAGTAAAAGATAACAGATGAAATAACCTCTTCTATACTATCACACAAATTCTAAATATTGTTTCTGTTTATGCAACACAACAGTAGTATCATACAATCATTCCGTAACCACTCATCCTGTATAGGGTTGCTGGGGGGAGGGTTGAGCTTATCATTATACTTTAGGTGGGAGGCAGTGTAGAAAGAGTGACAGTCACATTCACACCAAAAGTCAATTTATGTCACTGGTTAGCATATGGTATATACAGTATGTCACATGTATATAATTTTTTGGTGGAATTTGAACCAAGGACCCTTACTACCCACTTCGCCACCGTGCCAGTCGTTGTTGAGCTGCATTTTGTAATAACGGTGCATTTTGTAATAAATAGTCCAAAATGTAATAACTTTTTCATTTCATTTTGTAATAAAGTACCGCATTTAGTAATAAACTGGCCCAATGCATTTTGTAATAAATTTTGCCGCATTATGTAATAATTTATGACATTTTGGACGTTTATTACAAAATGCACCGTTATTACAAAATGCGGCTCAACAGTCATGCACCACCTTTTTAGATCAATAAATAAAATCTTGATTTTGCATTTCTTTGCAAATTGCTACAAGCTGGAGACAAATTATACATAGTGGATTCTTTCTAAAATATGTAGAATATAAATCAAGGAAAATGAGACATACAGGTCTGTTTCTCATAACAGACTGTCTCCATTCAACTTTGGTTTCCCCATCAGAAATGGTAAATTAAGGCTATGGCCATGATTATATTTTAATGCTTTTCATGATGGTTCAACGCTCAGACAACAAAACCCCAGGTCTATCTCCCCAGTAGTAAGTCACTCCAGTACTTCAGATCAGCTTCAAACCTCTTGACTTCACCCAGCACAAGCATGCCAATCTAATCATTGTCTTACATTTAGTAAAAAAAATCACTGTAGACCTATAAAAAATCAAAGTAGAAATATTCCCTACAGCTGTACAGACTAGTGACAGTGTAATAATAGGACATATCAGAGTTAATTTTACCTCAAGAAAGTAGTGCATCCCTGGGATGCTCTTTAAGAAAAATCTGTGCATCGCATCACTACATTTATGCATCCGCAAAAGTAATAACAAGAATATACAGTAGAAACGTACGCAAGGATTGAGTTTTGCCATTAGCACAATATAAAAACTAAACAAACTTAATTTAAATATTTTTGTTAATAGTATCATAACTGTTTAAGTAAAAAGAAAAAAAGAGTAAAATTATATATTAGTTTTATTAAAATGTTAAAGCTTGGTAGTCATTTAAAAAAAAACAGTTTTAGAAATTAAGATGTAATAAAGTTTTTTTTTTTTGTTTTTTACCTGTGCTTTTCACTCAATTTTTTTTTTTTTGTCTTGAATTCATATATTCTCCTGTGGACACTGTACCAATCTGACAGAACCTTCTACACACAGTAATATCTGTCAGTTATATCTGTCTCATTTTCTTCATTAGCTTTTGATTGTTTTTTATTCAAGAAAGCACTGATAGTCACTTGATTTTTCTCCAACTTGCATTTTTTTGGAGGCACGGTGATAATAAATTAGATAGATAGATAGATAGATAGATAGATAGATAGATAGATAGATAGATAGATAGATAGATAGATAGATAGATAGATAGATAGATAGATAGATAGATAGATAGATAGATAGATAGATAGATAGATAGATAGATAGATAGATAGATAGATAGATAGATACTTTATTAATCCCGGATAAATTAATCACCCTTTATTTGTATAGTGTTTAATCACATCAGCAGACATTGGTCTGGAGGGTCTAACTAACACCTCGCTCTCACTGCAGCATGTAAAACGAGCAGATGTCGTGTTGCCTTTTGGTCGAATAAGTCGAATAACGCAGGCGAGTCTCGTGACGAGGAACTTGCGCAGGATCAAAACATAATGGCGATTTCCAGGATCGAAATTTAAGTGGAGAAATGGAAAAATTGTAAATATTTTTGTTGAACAGAAGTGCATTTAAAGCTTGCGTCCCAGGGAGGCATGATTGTCAGACAGCGTGCGTCCCTATCACAAAATGTGTGTCAAAGACACAATGACGCACACAAACGAGAACACTGCATACAGTATTTGGCTATTGACATTTTCTGACATGTTCCTCATTTACTTATTTGAATTCTGTCAATCATGTGCGGGTCAGGTAGAGGTCAGTCAGTTTGTCTTACCAAAGTGAATTTCTTTCTTTTGTATTTGTCTCTCTCATGGTCAGTCATATAATTTCAACTGATACTAACCAGGAGTCCTCATACATAAATATGAGCATATGTCTGGTTGCATGTGCCCTAAATTACGATGAGTATCATTTTTATGGCTCTCTAAATGCTCATTCTTTTACACTGAGAGAATCTGTGTCACAAGCAGACCTCTCTCTATCTCACAGATATATGAATAATAAAAAAGAAGGTTTCCGACCAGAACTGGACAGTACTTGTTCATTATGTGTGCTTGTGTAGTGTGCAGCCTGGAATCTACTGTTATGAGCATCATCATCGCTTGAATTAGATTTTTGAAGATAATTAACTATATTTTGACAAGTGAATAAGGCTTAATATGATACTGATTTGATCTTAATGAGAACCTGAGGACATGCAGTAGGAACTTGTCAATCACTATGAAGCTATGTCCTAAAGCTTATTCGCAATTATCATCTACTGTATTTTACTGTAGATGGGACCTCAGTGTACAAAAAGATCATCATGTTGTATTGAAGAAGACTTGTGAGACCATAATTTCTTAAACAGTATATATTTTCTTTGTCTTAAACTTGCATTCACTACTAATTCTTTCTGTAACCAGCAGTGTTTCTTCCTGCTAGACACTGGATACAATTTAGAACTCTATTATGTTAGCTTAACTTTTCAGATCTAGAAATGAATCATGGAATGATCATTTTGTTTAGGCATACTCTACCTGTACACTACCTTTGGGCTTAATCAATCATATGGGCGGGTCATGGACTAGTGAACCAGGCTGCCAGCAAATAAGTACCTTGTAGTTCCTCAACTGCACTTGTTCTTTATCCACAGGCTTCATCGTGCAATCCTTTCTTATTCCACCCTCACCCCAGTGATCTGACTGGTTGATGGGCATGCAGTCTTTGACTTTGTTCTCTACCTGCGATGCTGTATTGAATGATATTATTAGTTCTACAGTCATAATAGCCATATGTTGCCAAAAAAAGAAGGTTACTCTGTTTGGTCCAGTCACATATTGGCCCTCATGTGCACACAAATCTGTCTTTCTGATAAGTAAGCACATACATTAAGTTGTCACCTTATTGAACTGGTAAATGTTTGAGAGCTCTCTGAACATTTTAGCCCTTTGCTTTATTTTTCCATATCTAGTGCACAACAGATCACTTCAGCAGCTGTGGGTCAAGAGCTTTACAAATCGCTGGGTTGGAGGTCTGATCCCCAACTCCAACTCCAACTTCTGTTCAAATCCCAGAGTTGCCTGAATTTCTAAAGCTCCTTGGAGAGAATTATGATTATCTTTACTTTTGAATTACTTATCCACGGTGTACCACACCTCCCACCCCAAGTAAACTTCTGTATTCTCCAGTCATCAATGATCTTACGCAAGAAAAAAACAGTTAAAAAAAAAAAAAAGTGAATGGGCAAATTGATAAATGAAGAAACTATTATTTAACTTAAACTCAATAAACCACACATAATTATGAAGACAAGGTTGGTTGCTGATACTTATCGATGTTAAGCATTTTATTGTGAGGTGGAAACATTTTATCACATTCACTGTTAGTTTTACTACAGTTACACACTAATGCTCAGACAGCGTGACAGCCTCATGGACATGTAACAAGAAAAACACATTGTTTTCTTGATTGGACCATAAGCACCAGTTATGGTTTCTGCAGTCAGGTTTGCTATTTCTTTCTTCTGTATCAGACATTACCTACTGCTGCTTAGGGGATTAAGGATTTACTGGTAGGTGGCATATTTTCGTACTTTTATTGTTTACAGGACCCCAGAGGAGGACAGGGATGTTCTGCACTGCTTTATTCATAACAACACAGATACTCCATCCAAGATTGCAACAGTGCATTCAAACAGCTTATCCTTAATAAGCTCTTTTCCAGCGTATCATTGGCACAAAGTTGCATGTAGGCATAGCCGATGATGGTAAACTCTTAATGGACACATGGATACAATTGTAATAGTGGTTGCAGCGTATATAAAAATGGGTAGAGAGACTTGGGCCATTAGGTTCCAAGCTTCTCACTCGCTGCCTCTCTCCATCCTCCATTTAGCATAATGACACTCAAACAATCAGCGCTAACATTAGAATATGGAGTGTGGTATTATGCAGAATAAAATGATGTTAATGTGTCATATTTAAATATCCTGATCTGTAACCAAGACATGTTCTTCCCAGCAGCAGCAGGTTGCTAATTCAGACAAAGACACCAAGAATGGCCTACTTGTTTAAAGAATTATGGTAATCAACAAAGAGGATTTAGGAATCGTGATTGAAAGCCCACATATGTGGCAACATAATATCACACTCATGGTTGCATTTGTACAGGGTCTACCCCTTTGTCTGTGATTTATAAGCATAGCTTCCATCTGCAAATAGGCTCGAAGGCTTCAAGCGACAGGGGTAGCACCCTGGGTCTAGTGCTATTTACTCACCCAGCCGAGACAAAGTCCTCCCCAGGCAGGATCCTGCCGTGACTGTGCCTATCCATGAGTTTCACACCTTTGCCTGCCTGCTCATAGCTCTGCCAGCAGCATGGGAAGGGGACAGCTTCAGCAAGGTAGCTACCGTTTTGCCAAGTTGACCCGTCGTAACTGTGTCATTCCCGGCAACTTAATAAATGAAGGAAAACTGTAGGCTTTCAGGATCTCACGTCGGTATTGTTTAATTAACATCAATGCAATACACATAAGCATTGTACATACTATGTCCTCTTCTTAATATACTGTGAGCTGAACAAATGTGTAGCGATGCTGAGAGGAGAGGTGCTCCAGTTTTAAGTGACGTGATAGATTAGGGAGGAGTCCCAGCAACAGAATAATTTCCCTGGTGACCAATTTCTGAAAACTCCCTGAGCAAAGAAAATCAGCAACAACCTAACACGTCAGGCAAAGCCTTATGCCATTGTGCAGGCCAACATGCTGACTCACTTCTAATGAGCAGCCAGAGACAGAAATAAGAACCTAAACCAGGAATCATAAGTCATAACTCCTTATATACTGCTGACTTTCCTAATTAACACTGGACCTGATGCAATACAAGCAGATGTACACTAACAACCATCAAAATAGCTTCTATGGTGGCCTAGTATTGATAGGAAACAAAAATAGGGCTTGTGATGCTTGCAGTGCAGCACACACCCCTTTGAAATCTACTGTAGATGTTTACAGTTGATTATATTGTTCATTTCTTAAACGCTGTTTTAACAAATTAAGGGACTCTACCAAATTAATTGTTTTCTCCTGTTGAAGTGGTAAATCTCTGTTTGATAATAAACACTTCCATTAGGATTGACCCATACTTCTCATCTGCTCTGCATGTGAATAATTATTATAAGAAAGCTGTTACGACTGCAACAAACAGAAATTACTGTTTTTCTCCACTCTACTTAACACAAGGAAAGTTTTTATCCTGTCCATCCTTCTCTATATCATCAGTTTGGTTTCCGAAGTATTTACAAAACACACTTTACACACAAATCTGTTATGAAGATGTGTATTCTGATATGTCAAGGTTCGATAAGTACCGAATACCGCATTTCATGGGGCTTTGACTTGCGGCTGATAAAAAGAACTGGCCTCTCTTGTCCCGAATCTCCCTGTGTTAATACAGCCCCAAGCCCCACCTGAGAAGCATCAGTCTGTACAACAAGGTCCAGACTTGCCAACACCAGGTGGCTACATATCACTTCTTTAAGCCTGTGGAATGTAACCTCACATTGCTTGGTCCACCGGATGAGTTTTTTGTCTTTTGTTTTGGTCAGTTCAGTCAATGGATAGGCAATGTCTACAAAATCTGGCACAAACCGATACCGGTACCAGCCAATGAGGACCAGAAAGGACCTCACTGCTTTCCGTGTTTGAGGAACTGGACAGTTCTGAACTGCCACCACCTTGTCCACCTGTGGTCTCAAACCATCAGGACCAATGCTGTAGCCAAGATACTGGACCTCCAATGGCACACTTAGAACCATTAACTGTTAGCCCAGCTTGCTGAATTTGCTCCAGGACAGTGTCAAGGTGATGCAGGTGCTGCTTCCATGAACGACTGTAAACAATCACATTATCCAGGTATGCTGCTGCAAACTCTTCACAGCCCCGCAACGCCTTGTCCATGATACGCTGGAATGCTGCTGGCACCCCCTGAAGACCAAAAGGCATGGCTGTAAATTCAAAGAGCCCAAAGGGTGTCCTAAAGGCAGTGAGTGGTCTTGCTTCTTTGGCTAGCGACACCTTCTAATAACCTTTGCTAAGGTCCAAAGTAGACTAGAATCTGGCAGGACCTAGCCAGTCCAAGAGGTCATCAATGCGAGGAAGGGGGTAACAGTCAACACGGGAAATGCGGTTTACTTTCCTGAAGTCCACACAAGGGGCGCATGTCTCCACTTTTCTTTGGTACGAGCACCATCGGACTGCTCCAAGCACTCTCTGAGGGCACTATCACCCCCAACCGCAGCATAGCATCTACTTCCTCTTTTAAGGTGCCCAACAAGCGTTATGGAATATGATACATGTGTTGCCGGATTGGTGTGGGGTCCTGCAGATGGATGTTATGCTCCACCACTGAAGCCAGCCCTGGTTTCTTGGTGAACAGTCCTGGTGTATTTAACACCTGCTCGACCTCTGCCCTTCTCACCATCGACAGATGACTAAGGTTTGGCTTGGACTCCTCCTCTTTATCAAAGTGAAAACATGATTTCCTCATCCTCCATTTTGCATACCAGCCCAACAGTCTGCTTTCTCTCTCTCCATGCCTGGAGGAGGTTCATGTGGAATATTTGATTAGCTCTCCCTTTCTCCTCCATGTTAACTTCATAAGTAACACTTGACGTACCACTTCAAATGGGCCCTGCCACTTCGCAAGCAGCTTGTGTTCTGAGGAGGGCAGTAGCAATAACACCTTCTGGCCAGGTGTATACTCCCTCTCTCTGCTGTGGCGGTCATGCCACCTTTTTTGGACCTTTTGGGCTTCAGCCATCTTCTCTTTCACCGACACTGCATATTGGGTTATTTTTTCCTCTCATTTGGAGGACATAAGAGATCACATTTTTGGGGGTAGAAGTTGATGGCTCCTCCCACGTCTCTCTCAGTACATCCAGGGGGCCCTCTGACCACTTGTCCATATAACAGTTCAAATGGGGAAAACCCAGTAACAGCTTGCGGCACTTCTCTGTGCGCAAACAGGAGGTATGCAAGCCAGGCATCCCAGTCCTTTCCAGTTTCATTAACAAGTCTTCTAAGCATTCGCTTGAGGATCTGGTTGAAACGCTCCACCAACCCATCTGTTTGAGGATGATATGGAGTACTGCGTATTGCCTTAATGCCCAAAAACTTGTAAGTGTGCTTTAACAATGTGGAAATGGAATTTGTTCCCTGGTCAGTGATTATTTCTTTAGGAATGCCTACTCGTGTAATTAGCTGTCCTAGTGCTTTAGCTACCTGTTTGGCTTTTATTGATCGAAGAGGAAATGCCTCAGGGAAGCGAGTTGCTTCCTATTTTATACAGCCGCTGATCTACCAATACAAACTCCTTCTTCGTCTCTGCTTCCAAACCCTTCTCAGCTCTGTCAAACAGTCCTGCCAAGCTGCAATCCTCCCTCTGAAGTTGCACAAAATCCTTTCCTACAGACTGCTCAGATGGCAGTAGTGTTTCTAACTTCCTCTCTGTCCCCATCTGCTTACCCTCCCTGTGCTGACGCTTTGACTTTTGACCTCTTCTAGGAAAATCCTCTCCCTCAGTACAGACATCCCAATAAGGCAGCTCCTGCAACCATTGATCAGTACTAGTCTGCACCAAACCCTTGGCCTGGCTGAGTATCACTGCCATACTCTGCTGCTGTGCTGCCCTCAGTAGCTCTGCCACCATGGGAATATCAGTTCCCAGCACATCATCATAGGAAAGCACTCCAACAACGCCAACCTGAAGCCTGAATTTCTCACCCTGCATTGTCAACATAGTTTTAGTTGTTTGATATGGTCTCACATCCCCATGCACACACTCAATTTGCACAACTGAACCACACTCATGCATACCAATGACCCCCCCTTTAATCAGTGTGTGCTGCTAGTGTCAATCAAAGCTCTAAATGCTTTACCATTCACCTCAACATCACACAACCGCTCTTTCTGATGAGGTAAAGGGGGCTTTGGGTATGCTTCAAAAAGTAGCCTTACTTTTGCGAAACATGCAGTGAGCTGCTTTATGACCCAACTTCCCATATGAACAACATCGGATCTCTTTTTTGTCATTATGAAATGTGTGTAAATTACTTTTATTTGTGTGGTCCCTGCTACCATTACGTAGCAGTACTTCAGTATGCATCCCAAACTTACCAGATCTAGCAGAACCACTATCAGCTGCGTTATAGAGGGTCCCTGGATCCTGACAAGCTGGCATGTAGATTTTGACCAGCTGGACGACATCACTTGCGGACTTTGGATCTCTTTCCCACACCCACACTCTTATCTCCGGTGCAAGCGTGTGCAGGAACTGCTCCATAACCATCACATCAATCAGTCTCTACTGTATGTTGCTCCGGAAGAATCCACCTCCTGGCCATCTCTCGAAGACGCACGTACAGTTCAAGTGGAGATCCGGCGGCTTTCACCTTCGCATCTCTGAGGTGGCGGCAGTAAGTGTCTCCATTTATTTCATACTTGGCCAGAATTGCTTGTTTTACTTGGCCATAATCGTGAACTGAGGCAATGTCCATGGCCACATAAGCTTCTCTTGCCTTTCCGGTGAGTAGACTAATCAGCCGATTAGCCCAGTCAGTTCTCGGCCAACTACAGGTTACAGCCATTCTTTCAATTGTTGCCAAATAAACTTCAATCTCATCTGCGTTTGTTAGTTTTGGTAGTGAGAGTTTATGTCCGAACGTCACCGGTACTCCACCTTGAGGTACCTGATTGGTTGGGAGCCCTCTTCCATCACCCTACAGCATAAATGACGTAGGACTCGAGCCTCCGCCGACAGCCCCTCCCACAGCATCACGATGATCCTCTCTCGACATAGCTGTGTTCCGTCAGTGTCCTTTCCAAAACTTTCAAACGAGCTTCCCTTTTCTCCTCCCGTTGCTCACTTTGTCTGATTGTCCATTTTAACAGATCTGCCAACTTTAACATCATGAGCTGCAGGTCTTGGTGCTCTGGCGGTTCCACTTCCACGTCACCTTTCGGTCCGTATTTCCGCGGTGTCTCCAGTCCACTCCATAACAGCTCCTGTATCGGTTCAGCTTGCTCCACCGCCAGTCTCACTGTCCTGCGCGTTTTTGCTCCTGGATCCGTCATTGACAGCATATTCCTATCCTTGTGCCAACGTGTTTGTGTGTTTGTCTGTTGCGCACTGTCGTTCCCAAAACCGCTGCCATCACTTGTCAAGGTTCAATTAGTAGGATGGAAACTCCGGACCCCGGTTTAGCAAAATACTGCCTTTTATTCAATATTCCTGCAATCACTGTGACAAAACATGCTACCTGAAGAGCTCCTCACGGAGAGGTCCTCACACCTGAGCCATACCTCCCTACTTATAGCTTCCCCACAGGTACTCTAATTATCTCTCCACACTCACAGACAGAAAACTAATAAACCAGCCTAATATACTATAGCTAAGCTCTATTGAAAAAGATGCAATGATAGAGAAACATTATAAACAATAAGAGTGAGCATTATGCATAAATTGATTGGCCAATCGAAGATCAAAATAAGCTGCAGTAGTCCTTTAAATACACAAAGTAATTCCCCAACTTGTAAATCTAAATAACACAAAGAATACACCAACTGTACAAATTCTTTATTATGCAACATAATATCAACATGATATAAAGTATTGGCGTATGTATGGGCGTATGTATGTGTGTGAGTGCTTGTATGGATGCGTGCGTATGTGAGTGTTACACTGACATGGCGTCAGGCCCGTGGTAAACTCCCATTAGATGATATTTGAGTTTTGAAAAGACCATTTTTTTTAATTAAACTTCTTTAATCATGGTGGAGTTTCCAGATCCCTTTGAAGTTTCCACACCAAGTTAATTTTTTTCCAAAATAAATAAATTAATGCGACATATATTATTATATATACTCAACAAAAATATAAACGCAACACTTTTGTTTTTGCTCCCATTTTCCATGAGATGGACTTAAAGATCTATAATTCATTTCAGATACACAATATTACCATTTCTCTCAAACATTGTTAACAAATCTGTCTAAATGTGTGATAGTGAGCACTTCTGCTTTGCTGAGATAATCCATCCCACCTCTCAGGTGTGCCACATCAAGATGCTGATCTGAGATCATGATTAGTGCACAAGTGTACCTTATACTGCCCACAATAAAAGGCCACTCTGAAATGTGCAATTTTGTCTCACAGCAAAATGTCACAGATGCCACAAGCATTGAGGGAGCGTGCAATTGGCATGCTGACAGCAGGAATGTCAACCAGATCTGTTGCTCGTGCATTGAATGTTCATTTCTCCACCATAAGCCATCTCCAAATGCGTTTCAGAGAATATGACAGTACATCCGGCCAGCCTCACAATTGCAGACCATGTGTAACCACACCAGCCCAGGACCTCCACATCCAGCAGGTTCACCTCCAAGATCGTCTAAGACCAGACACTCAGACAGCTGTTGAAACAATTGGTTTGCATAACCAAACAATTTCTGCACAAACTGTCAGAAACCGTCTCAGGGAAGCTCAACTGCATGCTCGTCGTCCTCATTGGGGTCTTAACCTGACTCCAGATCGTCGCCGTAAGACTTGAGTGGGCAAATGCTCACATTTGATGGCGTCTGGCACGTTGGAGAGGTGTTCTTGACTTGATGTGCTTGACCGGTGTATACGACAGTGTGTACCGTTTCTCATTAATATCCAGCAACTTCGCACAGCCATTGAAGAGGAGTGGACCAACATTCCACAGGCCACAATTGACAATCTGGTAAACTCTATGCAAAGAAGATGTGTTGCACTGCATGAGGCAAATGGTGGTCACACCAGATACTGATTGTTTCTGAGTCCCCAGGCCCCCAATAAAGCAAAAAACCTGCACATTTCAGAGTGGCCTTTTATCGTGGGCAGTATAAGGTACACCTGTGCACTTATCATGATCTCAGATCAGCATCTTGATGTGGCACACCTGTGAGGTGGGATGGATTATCTCAGCAAAGCAGAAGTGCTCTCTATCACACATTTAGACAGATTTGTTAACAATGTTTGAGAGAAATGGTGATATTGTGTATCTGGAATGAATTATATATCTTTAAGTCCATCTCATGGAAAATGGGAGCAAAAACAAAAGTGTTGCGTTTATATTTTTGTTGAGTGTATATAATTGAGCGAAATATAGAGATAGCATTATGGTCTCATGTATAGCATACCAGCACTACTAGCTGAGCCATTGCGCAATCCATGGTGAGGCTTGGCTGGGTGTTGCCTTACTGCAGGTCTCTTCTCAGTATTTCAGTGGTAAATATGAAAATTCAGCGATTTTGAGTAAAAATAACCTAAAATTGGTGACGTTAAACGGAAAATAACTATAATTCACATCACTGGAGAAATATAACCATTTAATTTATTTCTTCCATTTTTCATTATTGTCTTTTATGATGGCACGTGAGGTCATGCCTCGCCTGCCTCCCCTGACTGCACGTCACTGTATACCAGGTGCCGGGAAGAAAGCAAATACAAATGTGTAAGATTTATTCTCTTCTACCGTTCAAACAACTGGGGTAAAAATAAGTTTCTTTGAAATTAAAATCTACCAGCACCACTTCACAACATCCCCAGATTTGTGATCTCTTCCATATTGGTTCCATTACAAAGCAATTAGAAAGCAAACCAAAAGTAATCTGAATGCTAAGCAAACCAATCCAGACAGTATCACCCCGATAGACAGGAAACCGTGCTGTTTCATCCAGTATAAACACATCTGAGATCCACCGGTGTTTCAAATCTCCTCCCATTGGTTCATCTGAACCAGTCAACAGGTTCATATGATGAAGGTAGGTTGTTCAAATGGACAATGGTAAAAATGGCCTAACATTACATTTTTAATTGGCCTAAATCAAAAACATTATTGCATTGCAACCAATCACGAGTTCTCATTTGTAAAGGAAAGTCAACATTCTGCGTTCAGGCCTTACTTCTGTTTCAAGGAACTGTCCAGATATGTCTGCATGCTCTGCCGGTGCAGTGGCGTGAAGCAGTAGCTGATGGCTTGCTCCACCTCCTGAATCCGTCTGTGGAAACGGTCCCGGTCCCTTGCTATCTCTTCCCAGGGTCCTTTACGAGATGCCTGCTGAGCAAACCTCCAGGAACGCATGACATGGACTTGGACGACAGGAGAAAACCGCACCTTTTTGGGGTTGGCGCCGACAATGCCATCCTGCTGTGGCAGGGTCCTGGGTGTCCGTCCAGGTCGGATCCAGGGCACTTCTGTCTTGTCTGGGTGGGTGTGATGCTTTACGTGTCTCTCCTGCAGGGAGGGGTTTGTGACTTGTGACATTTTAAGCCTTTGTACTTCCTTTTGAAATTTTTTGTGCTTTGCCTGTGGGTTTTTTGTACTGTAAACATCAGTAGCATCTGGACATATTTCAGACCGGGGTGGCGTCGGAAACGTCTGGAGGCAGGCCTTAAAGTTTAGTGGGTAGTACAGGTCACCCTTCAAAAAGAGGGATTTCCACAGCTGCTCCTCTTCTTCATCATCTTCCTCAAGTGGAAGATGGGGGCTGACTTCCTTCTCCTCGTTGGCAGGAAGTGAGGCCTGCTGTTTGGAGGGGTTTGTAGCCAATGTGCCACTGCTTTGGCTTGCGGTGAAGCACATGGGATTGTATGGGTCAGAACTGGTGAACAGCTCCAGGAGCTTCTCGTTGTGCTCGTCAATGTCGTCGGCCAATCCATCAGAATCTGACCAGCTGCTTGAACTGCTTTCAGTGTCGGAGAGATTGACCCAGATATTCAGGCCCTTGGGCCCAATTTCCTCTCTGACCTTTCTGACGCCAATCCTTCTCTCCTCCTGTCTCAGCTTCTCATGGTGCAGCACCTCCTCTCTGACTTTGGCCTGCTCCTGTTTCTGCTCCAAGAGTGCCAAATAGGCCTTTTTCTGCAATTAAAAAGAAGTTCAACAGCAAGTACTTTGCGCTATGGAAAATGCAATTTTTTTTTTTTTTTTAAAGTACTCATACTTTCATTACTACTTGATTTAAAAGCATTGCTACCACCCTATAACATGACACCCGAAGTTTGTACCAGTCCATGGGGAGGATGACTACTGCTGTAATCAAAGCTGATGGAGATGACTATTGACAGGTTGTGACACAATCTACTCTAACCAAAATGCAGATACACAGTGGTGTAATTTCCCATCCCTCAAGTGTGAAAACATATTGTATAATGTGCATTCATGGATTATACTAAAGATATAATTTAGATGTTGATGGAGGAAAGTCATGGTAGTTATAATTACAATTACCCTTTCACCCGAATACAGTATTCCCTCACTTATTCACGCTTCAAGATGCGCAGCTTCACTACACTGCAGATTTTTAAAAATACACATATACAGTATATTGTCATCGATGAAATGAAAGTTTCATCTCATCGAGGACAAGGGAGAGAGTGTGAGGCAAGGAGCAAGTGTCTCCCACGAGCTGTAATTACGTGAGACCGTACGCACATTCTATTGGATGACAGCATCGGTTTCTGCACTTCGTTTCGAGACCCACGGGTCCTCCTGCAAGTATACAACATATACATGTGCATGTTTAATCCTGTATGGGAGAGTGTAAAGAGAATTTCCCGTCTTCGGGACTAATAAACTATGATTCATTTTCTTTACTTTTGCTTTGTGAAGTGGAATATTTTCTTTGTGAAACCATTGAAATGGCTCTGCAACTTCTAAGGCAGTTTAAATGTCAATATGGGGAGGGTTCATAGGCATTCAAATTACACGTTCATTCATTCTTTCATTCATCTTCTTACCGCTTCATCCTGCGGGGAGCTGGAGCCTATCCCAGCTGACTGAGGGCGTGAGGTGGGGAAAACTCCGGGTGCGATGCCAGTGCACAGTGGAACTACACAGAGACACTGACAAGCATGCACACACAGACACACTCACTCCTATGGGCAATTTGGAATTACCAATTAACCTGAAGCACATGTTTTTGGAAGTGGGGAGAAGCTGGAGAACCCGGAGAGATCCCACGCAGAAAGGGGAGAACATGCAAACTCCACACAGAGCGGGACGTGAACCCAGAACCGCCTTGCTGTGTGGCGACAGCGCTACCAACACGTGAATAATATTTGGTCACTATATCGCGGATATTTGTTTTTTGTGGGTGGTCCTAGATCACATTTAACTGCAAGCAATGAGGGATTACTGTGTTAAAAAAAAAACTGTATGAAGCTACCTACTACTGACAAGAAAACAACATCAAATCTTACCCCCTCCTCCTCCTTTTTGTTTGCATGCCACTTGTAAAGCCATTTAGCGAGATACAGGATGGGGTCTGCAGGCTGACGCTCGGCCACTTCAGCAAGTCCCTCAGCCAGACATATCCCCAGATGTTTTTTTACATACTCAGAATCCATGTTACTTTTCTACTTGGAAAATTGAAAAAAAAAATAAACATTGTGAACAGGAACAATAAAACACAGTGCAAGCTGATGTTGTTTATGTTAACTTACTTTATATAATAAAGGAAAGATTTGCTTGTGTGTTTAACTTTGTTTGATGTTGTTTCATGAAATACCTATTTCATCCCACTTCAAAGCGGTGATGTATTGTAAAGGTCAGTGTTTGTTCATCCGTTCGTTCATTTGTATGTACACCAAATATTTTCACAACCGTTGCAGATAGAAAAATGAAACAAAAAGCACATTACTCAGGCAGCAAAGGGGATGAAAATGAAATGATGACCTTGACCATGAGAAAATTAGGTCAAGGTCAAATTTAAACTTTTGTACACACAGGAACCGGATAAGACAGAAAGATAAGGGTGTAAGACCATAGATCAAAGCTAGTGCTTTGATCTACCTATGCACTACCTTTGATCTATGGTCAAATATAGTGCATAGCTTTGACCTGAAAGGCCAAAACTATGCACTTGTCAGGTACTACTGTCATGGTACCCTGACCTACCCATCGCAGGATGTTGCAGTCTCTGACTGCCTTGTTTAATATGTAACGACACCTCTATCGAATCTTATTCTTCACTATAGCTGTGCAGAAACAAACCTCTCATGAGTCTAGGTCAAAGCACAAGGAGAATGAACAAAGGAGATAGCACAAAGTGAGATCAAATGAGAGAAGAGTAGGTCAGTCTGACTTGACGGTCTAGTGGTCTAGGTCAAAAATGTCACCTGGACTGATTTCTAGTATTCCACACAGCATCTTTTTCTTTGTAGTTTTTCAGCTACAAAGAAAAATATCAAACGGCTGATTAATTAATTGTAAAAGTAAACATATTTCCAAAGAATTAATAACTAAAAACATTTGAATGAAAAATTTGTATGCACAAAAAATACATCACAATTGACTGTGATGTGTATGTAACAGGCTCCAAACTGGTTGCAGCTTGTTTTGACACAATAATTGGTAGTGAATTTAGTGATATTTTCTTGTGACCGTTGTGCTTTTTGCTTACAGTTGGTCCATAAGGAGTTGAGCAGTGATTCCTTTGTATCTAAATTATTATTCTTTACTGGATCGTTCACATCTTTCCGTTTTTATAACCTGAACATCTAGAACAAATCTTTATCATTTGACGTTTCATCAGCTGTTAAAGATTTCCAAAGGTCCAAAGATCCTAAGATTTCAAAGGTCCAAAGGTTTCAAAGGTCCAAAGGTTTCAAAGGATTTTTGTTTTGATTTTTTTTATTGCGCATAGACGAGCAGGCTCTAGCTTCTTGTCTAAGCAAGTGTTTTTGTTTTTTGTGTGTTTTTGTGTCTTATTTTTACTCTTTTTTATAAAGTGAATTGCACTAGGTTAGTGTTCTACAGTCGCTGATCTCCTTCAGATTACACTGTCCACACAAGGTGTAGTCTACCTGTGTGCTTCTACCTCCACTCTTAGAGGTCACCTCTTCTGGAAGAAAGTATTCACAATAGTAATTTCCATCATTTTTTCTAAGTCAACAAATATCTATCCTTCTGTATTCCTCTCCTGAATACCAAACCTGCCCATCACCTCCTCATTACCTCTGTTTCCTGCACCAACATGTCCATTGAAGTTTACACCAATGACAACTCACTCACTTCTAGGTATGCTCTGCATCACTTCATCAAAGTCCAACCAGAATTTCTCCTTCTCCTCCAGCTCACATCCTACCTGTGGAGCATACATACTAACAACATTGAACATCATACCTCTGATTTCTAGCTTCAGACTCATTACTCTATCTGACAATGTTTTTACCTCCAGGTCAGTTCTAACAAACTCCTCCTTCAAGATAACTCCTACTCAGTTTCTAGATAGAACATCTTGAACCCTGCTCCTAAACTTCTAACCTTGCTACCTTTCCACCTGGTTTCCTGGACACACAGTATGTCTACCTTCCTCCTCTGCATCATGTCTACCAACCTTCTACCTTTTCCTGTCATAATTCCAACATTCAGCATCCCTACTCTCAGTCCTATACTCTTGGCGTTCCTCTTCTCTCTCTTCCTACAAACACACTCTCCTTTTCTCCTTCTTCGACCAACAGTAATCCAATTTCCACCGGCACCCTGTAGGTGAACAGCACCAATTTTGGTTGGTGTTAACCTGGGCCTCGACCGAACCAGTATGGAAGTCATAGATTTGATTTGCAAATTTGATTTGGCAAAAGTTTTACATTGGATGCCCTTCCTGACACAACCCTCTGAATTTTACCGCCACAATAAGACACTGGCTTGTGCCCTCTTGCGACTACCTTCCAGCCAAACGATTATTAATGAAGGAATTACTGTCATCGATACACCCTGTGTACTTGTACTTGGTTATTTGCAAATGGATCTTAACATTCATCAGTAATGGATTGCTTGAAGTTTACAGGTCTGATCCCATGGTTATTTAATTCTGACTTTAATTTTACTTTAGTATTTGGCATTTTATGCCTATTGATTTTTGTCTGAAATGAAAGCAGACTTTTTTTTATTTTGAAGTATCAGAAAAAATACCATCTTTTAATTTAATATTTACATTCTGTTGAATACAGGTCAATAGTTTGTCCTTCTATGACTTACAATGAAGAAACAAAAAAATAAAATATGTGCAGTTTCATCAGGAAAATAAATAATGTCAATGAATCAGTTTGCTCCTGTGATTGTTCTTTGCATGACCTTGGAGCCATGGGAGGTATGCCATCTTCTCATTGTTCTTGCTTTCAAAAGCAAAAAACTTTCATAATTTTAACAAAATGAATTTTATGAGTATGTTGGCATTTACAAGTAATTATTATCAATGATATTTATTGTTAATGCACACCTGTATGAAGTTTATTGATGTCCAATTTATGGACAACAAGGTGGAGTGTCTACAAAAATGCTCTCCAGGCTTAAAGTTTATTGGAAATATCCGTCCCTTCTTTTTTTACAATAGCCATCCATTAAACAAGTAAGGGATGTCTGCATGTGCCACAGAGGTCCCAGATCTTTATAGCCCTCTGTTAAGTGATTATCCAATGCAGAAATCAATACTGTTTAATGGATCAGATGGGGAACTAATAAAAAAGATCTTAATTGATTATGCTGATGGCATGTCTTTACAGACTTTCATGTGTTAAGGTTAAGGTTACATCAGAGCAGAAGTTGAAGAGATCCAACCTTTCATTGCATAGCTTAAAATAGAATCCTCTACCATGGTTTAGAGAGTACCAAACAGCATTGTGATGAATAAAAACACCTTAATAAATGATTATCAGGCCTCCACTATGAAATACTGCATTCCGTTTGCTCAATTTTGTGGATATTCTTTGCAATTATTAGATACAAACATGTTTATATCATGTCCAATTTACATTCAGTTATTATTTCTGATTCCATTGGATATTTCACCATTTTTGTGTCTTTAGTCTCAATATCCCTCTGTATTTGCCATGGGCAGACCGTGGCACAAGACTAAAAATGGCCATGCTTTTCCACGCTTCATCATCTGAGGTTTATGTCAGACCCAGACAGTCATCTGGAAAGGTCAACGCTTCGCTAAAAGATTTAAATCACCCCGCAGAAGAAAGATTCACCTTGACAGGCGGAACCTGAGAACTCGTAAATAGGAATACAAACAGAAACTCATTCATCTTTGCTTAAAGTAAGGATGTATGGACCATTACATTTCAAAGAAGCTGTCATACACAGTGATGTTTCAGAGAATGAACCTTTCTATGTAATTATTTACTTGTACAGTATATGAATTATTTTTACTGTAATTTTTAAGCTCTAAAACAAAGTGAACAAGGGACAGTTATTGGCATCATCATGTTTCTAAATTCGACTTGACAGGATAAGTGTGGCAAAACAAACTGTTGATATATGGATGTTATTATTTGATGAATCACTTTAGTGCTTCGTTGTTCTATATTCATCCAGTTGTGAGCTGCATGTGGAAATATTTTCTTTTTTTCACAAGATTTGTCATCTTATTATATTAATGCCATGGCCACGCCTTTTGATGAATGCAGGAACTAAAGCACGTATTCAGCTGCTTTTGAGGACAAATGGGACCTTTGAAAAAAAAATCCTTTCTCTTTACTGTTTATTAATATACTTAAAAAGATGAATGTGAAATGGGGAAACTTACAGCAAGGCCTATGCATCATAATATATTTGCTCGCAGAAGTGAAGAATAATGAAACTATTTTCAGCTATAAAGCCATGCTTGAATAATATGTCTGCTGCAAAGTGCTACAAAGTAAGAACTATTACAAGGTGGTTACTTTTTATAATCTTTTTGGAAAAGACAGTCATAAATATTTGTAGGTTTTTTTTCTTTATCTTATGAAAGTTATTATAATGTGTATTCCAATTCTCTGCATGTGTGATTTGTTTTGTTCAAGCACTGTGGTGACTGGTGGGTTTATTATTGATTCATTCCATTGATAAAACTGTAGCAACAATAGCTTTCCAGTGTTCATAGTTGAATAATTATTTGAATCAAAATATTTGAGAATCTTTTGGCTGTGATGGCGTCTTTGAGACACTACTAGGTCTCCATTAGCAGTATGCTTTAAACTTTACAATTTAATTACAATTAGCCTAGCAGGAACCAGTGGAAATTCCACGATAAAACAATAATATCAGACTTTATTTGTTTTCTTTTTGTTCTTCGCCGTCACAAGAAAACATACTGCTGTGTCCGACGAAGCCGTAATGGCTCCGTGTGTGTGGGACGGACGAACGCGAAGACAAAAGCTGCTTTGGTGTTACAGTCCGGCCATCCAGGTAGATGCCGGCTTTGTTAGTTTGGTCCTGTTGAATAAAGCATCGGGGTTCCCGACACGACAACGTGAGGTCCGTCACAATCAAAGAATATAAACCACTATGTTTGACGACGCCAAAATGGCTCCTTAAGTGAGAGACATGAACAAATGTGAAGACCGATGCTAACGGCCTGAACTTCCGGGTAGTCTCCGTAAGAGTGACAGCGTGACATTTTCAAGTGAGCTTATTCAAATATGAAGGTGGGGATTTGTTTATAATCTATTTCCATTCATACAACTGAAGATGGGTATTGTTGGGTTGAAACCTACTTTTTTTTAGTCAGTTCAACTTCAGATTTTTTTTATGTTTAAGTTCCACAAATTATTGTTGAAGATGGTTGTGAGTGCGAGCTGGGCCATTGGGGACAGAGGGACATAATCAGTTGAGCTCATTTGGATATTCATGTATTGGTGATCATTAAACAGGAAGCTATGCATGCACTTATGAATTCACATGAGCCTGATCCATTGTTCCCTAAGGCCATATATGCAAACTACAACTGTAATTGGACAAATATGTATGAGCATTACTAATGGGATAACTATTGGAAGTGCAATAGCACATGATATGGGTGGTCATCGTTCACTTATTGAAAGGTCAGTGGTTCAAGCCCCAGTCCTCATGCTGATGTGTCCATGAGGGATGGGCCAAAGGCAGAAAAAAAAGTAATTGGATTACTTAAATACGCTGCAAATGAACGTGCTATAAAAATTAACGCAGTTAATCGCGAGTGGCAAATTTGGCCCATTGAGGGACCCATAGGCTGCAGTGACGTCGCTTCGTACCTGCGCCACTAGTCAAAAGCAGGGTGACTGACAACAGAGATGGACGCGGACCTTTGGGCGGAATGTTTATTTCTAAAAAGAACAAAGACAGGACTATCAACAAAAACGCAGTGTTCCGTCAGTCTGCCCCAGGGCAGCTGTGGCTAAACAATTAACTTACCATCACCAAGTATGAATGAGGAGTGAATGAATAATGGATCCCATGTAAAGCGTCTTTGAGTGTCCAGAAAAGCGCTATATAAATCTAATCCATTATTATTATTATTGTTATTATTATTATTATTATTAGTAGTAGTAGTAGTAGTAGTAGTAGTAGTATTTGTACCTTTTGTAAAAGATAATTTTCATATCACCGAAGCAGCTCAAGCCTAACGTATCATTTAAATGCAAAACATGTCAAGGACAGGGTTGTCTGTTGTCAGTTCCTGTAAAGTTAGCTTAGGAAAAGCCTGTTGGCATTTTGCTATTGTTGTTGCCTTATTTAGAGGCATGTTATACTATTCATTTTGAATTGCTGTATTGAGTCAGCTTTAGTATTCATTTTGATTGAGTCTGCTTATGTGCCTATTTGAGCCTTATTTTATTTCTGAATTTTATTTATTTTATTTGACTACATTCATATTGCATTTTTGAGAAATGTACCCGCCCTAATTGGTTTGCTGATGTGCTTGGCCTTTTTTCTTTTGAATTTTATTTATAAAGCACACGTAATATATAAAAATTTGGATTTCAAATTGTCTCTTCCTGGTGTATTCTATTGATTAGTCGTGCACTACAATTTTGTAATGTACTAGAATTCAAATCCTTTTTTTGGGTCCTTTAGCAGGTATGACATTAAAATGTGATTAATTACATTAATTAATTACAAATCCTGTAATTAATTCATTTTTTTAATCGCCTGACAGCACTAATCTTAATTAATAAGTTGTGATTTTTGTTGTAGGTCTAAGTATGTTTTTATTGAGAAAGCAAAATGAAGTGCAGACATCCACACTACCTATTGACAATCAATGCAACTTTTTTTTTATAACATTCTTCAGCATTGCAAGTTGTAAGTAGTTAAGACTAATAAGCTGCATAATACATGTTTTTTTTCTGCTAATCAAACTCGTTTATTTTTAGATGATTTTTTGAAAATAATTGAAGACTATTATTTCTCAGAGCTAGAATTGATAACCTTGGTGGAAGTCTGCACTTCATACAGAATATTATTGTAGCTTTTCTTTAAAATTTTGGGTAGAAGGATTTAAACTCCATTTGAGTACTCAATGAGATAGTTACTGTATAAGTGTAAACATGCCTTGACTGTCATTTCTCTTGTCTTGTTCTGCACAGGCCTTCCCATGTATATCCACCGGTATCTATGGTAAGCTCTATCACACTATTTCTGTTCCATAATTTTATTACAATTTTGTTTCTTTGAGAGTTTCATCAAAACAGTCTGCAACACTGAGTATTTCCCTCATTAAATGTAATTTATGTTGCTTCGTCTTTGAAGGATGCAGTTGAAGTATACAAACAAGTTCACCTTACACCTTGTTGCACAAAGACACAACCTAGTATAAGGTGAACAAAGTCTGGGCCCTGAACAATGATTGTGCTCCCTCTTGGGATCAGGCCTGTTATGCAGCAAGGCATCGTTGCCAAAGAGCAAGTGAGCTCATTAAACTTAAAGTCACATTGAAAACATGTCGAAGTAGTTGGTATAACCAGACTTATATTTATATGATGATGCCAAAAGATTGCAAATACAGGGAAACTATAGGAGTTCACGTGTTATAATAAATGAACTCTGCTGAGAATAAGTAAGTATTGTCATCTCTGTCCTGACATACTGCATACAGTGCATACAGCCATCCATTCACTTATCACGAGAGCTCTAATAAACGCGGTGGGTGCCGAGCATATCAAGGTTACTTATCTGGCTGTTTGTTTTTTTCCTTTTTTTTCTTTCTAACAGAAGATCCGCAGCACTGTAGCTTTGTAGAAGCAATCAGAACTACGGTAACCTTAATTTTAAATTGCCAGCAGGCCATACAAACACACACACACACACACACACACACACACACACACACACACACACACACACACACACACACAGAACCTACGAACACAGTTGGTTCAGAGAGGTTTTTTGTAAACTGAATTTTATTTTGTAAGTTGTTATTTATTGAATTCCAGTCTATAATCTGCATTTGAGGTCATTTAAATGTCATTACGACACACGCCCCCAGTCTGCTGGGATAGGCTCAAGCGCCCCGCGACCTGCGACAGCGGGCAAAAGTGGGTATAAAAAATGGATGGATAGATTAAAAGTGATTACTATTCTAAATACAACAGTACAATTCATTAAGATTTAACACGCGCTTCAGGTTAATTGGCTGGTCCCAAATTGACCATAGGTATGAGTGTGTGCCTGTGTGTTTGTCTGCGTCTCTGTGTGGCTCTGCGGCACACTGGCGTCATGCCTGGAGTTTCCCCTGCCTCACGCCCTAAGCCATCTAGGATAGGTTCCCCATGACCCGCCTCGGCAGATGAAGTAGTATAGAAGATGAATGAATTAACGAATTACAGGACATAAAATACTGGTATACCGTAGTTTTACTGTAATGTAAGTTTTACATGTCTACCTCTGCTGAATTAGCTTTAGAAGCTTAGTCAAGCTTTAAGCCACTGAGATATTCCACAACACTTGCGTGAATGACACTAATGCGCTTCCTTGTAATCAAAAGTCCAACACATCACTTTATACATGATTACTCTGATTTATTTCCATTAAGTTCCTCAGTTGACTCAACCAATAGTTAACAAAATAGCAAAATGTTCAGATTATAGTAATCAGCCTTAGCGTCAGTTAATGCTTCTGGAGCACCACCTAAGATTGTTGCCCTGCTCAAGCTGCTCTACAGCAACGCAGAACTGTGTCTGTATCAACAGCAGAGACTCTGAGTGGTTTTCAATCTCCAGTAGTGTTTGCCAAGGCTGCGTGGCCGCTCCTGACCTTTTTAACTGCAAATTGACCATATGATGTCCAGAGTCTGTGAGCGAATCCCAGGGGTGTCCCTCAGCAACCACCGGACTGATCTGGAGTATGCTGACGATACCATCCTGCTCAGCACATCCTACAGCCAGCTAAGAGATGCCCTGGGCATATACAGAGAAAAGGTAGAGAAGCTTGCCCTTCAAGTGAGCTGGACTAAAACCAAATTCATGCATGTTGATGACGGACCGTATCCACCTCCCCAGCAGCTCGGTGATGACACTGTGGAGCCTGTCAAGAGCTTTATGTATCTGGGGTCCATAGTGACGAACAATGGGAACCTTAAACCAGAGATTCTCTACAGAAGAGCTCTGGCAGCATCAGCTCTGCAGTCTCTCTGGAAGCCACTCTGGCGGCATCAGATCATCTCACACAAGACGAAGCTCCGAATTTACAACTCTGCCGTACTCTCCATCCTGCTCTACGGCTCAGAAACTTGGCCCTTAAACAACCCTGGCTGCCAGTATAGATGGCTTTGATAGCAGGGCTCTCAACCATCAAAAACATCAGGTGGTCCCAGCAGGTATCCAACGAAGTACAAGCAAACCTTGGTTTTCAAACGCTTTAGACATCAAACAAATCGGAATTCTACCCAAAAATTCAGAATTTTTTTGTCTTAGATGTCGAACAAAATTTGGATCTCGAACGCGAAATGAACACCTTTTTGGGGCAACCGTGGCTCAGTGGTATCACAGGTTGTCCAATGACTTAAGATTGGCGGTGTGATTCCCACTCCCGCCGAGTCATTTGTCGTTGTGTCCTTGGGCAAAACACTTTACCCTCCTTGCGTCCAGTGGGGCACTTGCTGGTGTGTGAATATGTGATTGTTCCGCTGGTGGTCAGAGGGGCCGTAGACACAGATTGGCAGCCATGCCTCCGTCAGTCTGCCCCAAGGCAGCTGTGGCTACATACGTAGTGTACCATCACCAAGTATGAATCAGAATCAGTTTTAATTGCCATTGTTTGTTAAAAAACACACAAGGAATTTGTTTTCGGCAGGTTGTGTCTCAAATTGTACATTCATACATTAAATTTAACTATGCTAAATACTATAAATAACTATACTAAATACAAAACACAAGACGAAAAAAGCAGTAGGTGGGGGGGGACACAATGTACAAGTACTGAGTGTATGTGTAGGTTGCAAGGACTGGAAGACAAATAATTTAAGATTTGCAGTTCAAGTGTCTTATGGCTTGGGGGAAGAAACTGTTCTTTAATCTGGTGGTTTTTGAGAGGAGGGCTCTGTAGTGCCTCCCAGAGGGTAGATTTTTAAATAGTCGGTGTCCAGGGTGTGATGGGTCTGAGATTATCTTCCCTGCCCGACTCCTAACTTTTGAGGAGTACAACTTTAGGAGGGAGGGCAGGGAGGTCCCAGTGATCTTCTCAGCAGACCTGATTGTCCTTTGCAGTCTTGTCCTGTCCCTTTGGGTGGCAGCACCGAACCAGACTGTGATGGAGGAACACAGAACTGATTCAATGACTGCCGTGTAGAACAGGACCAACAGCTCCCGTGGCAGGCCGTGCTTCCTCAGCTGTCTGATAAAGTACATCCTCTGCTGGGCCTTCTTGAGGATGCAGCTGATGTGGAGAGTCCACTTCAGGTCCCGGGAAACAGTAGTCCCCAGGAACTTGAAGCTCTCCACAGAGTCCACAGGGCTGTCTGCGATGGTGAGGGGGAGCAGAGGGGAGGGGAACCTCCTGAAGTCCACTGTCATCTCCACAGTCTTGAGTGTTTTCAGCTCCAGGTTGTTACGACTACACCAGTCCACCAGCTGTCTCACCTCCTGTCGGTATGCAGACTCATCACCATCCTGCATGAGTCCAATCACAGTCGTGTCTTCTGCAAAATTCAGGAGTTTGACGGTTGGGTGCGAAGATGTGCAGTCGTTGGTGTAGAGGGAGAAGAGCAGTGGAGAGAAGACGCAACTGATGGGCGCCGGTGCTGACTGTCCAAGTGTCTGAGGTGATCGCCCCCAGCCTCACCTGCTGTGCCCTGTCTGTCGGGAAGCTGGTGATCCACTGACATATGACAGAGGGGACTGTGAGTTGGTGAAGTTTGGAGGAGAGCAGCTCAGAGATGATGGTCAGGGATGATGGTGTTGAAAGCCGAGCTGAAGTCTATGAACAGGATCCGTGCATATGTCCCGGGGTGGTCGAGATGATCCAGGATGAAATGCAGTCCCATGTTGACTGCATCATCCACTGACCTGTTTGCCCGATAGGTAAACTGCAAGGGGTCCAGCAAGGGTCCTGTGATGTTCTTCAGGTGGGTCAACACGAGGCGTTCAAAGGACTCTGACTCTGTCGCTCTGACCACGGATGTCAGAGCCCTGTCTCCAGATCTGTAGGCCTCCTCCTTAGCCAAGCGCAGTTGTCTCAGCTTGGTATTGAACCATGGCTTGTTGTTGCTGTATGTGCGGAAGGTCTTGGTTGGCATGCACAGGTCCTCACAGAAGCTAATGTAGGCTGTCACAGTGTCCGTGTAATCATCCAGGTTGTCCGTAGCAGGTTCAAAATGAGAGGGACGAGATGGATGAGGCAGTGATCAGAGTTTCCCAAAGCTGCGCGGGGGACCGAGCGATAAGCGTCCTTAGTTACAGTGTAGCAGTGATCCAACGTGTTGTTGTCCCTCGTCAGACAGGTGACATACTGTCTGTATTTAGGGAGCTCGTTGTTTAATTTCTCTGTTGAAGTCTCCAAGGATGATTAAAAATGAGTCCAGGTGTTTTTTTTTCAATGTCCGTGATTTGTTCCGCTAATGTTTGGAGTGCGACATCCACATTAGCTTGCAGTGGAATATAAGCACCGATGAACACGAAGGAGGAGAACTCCCGCAGAGAATAAAAGGACTTGCAGTTGATGAAAAATGTCTCAATGTTTGGTCCACAGAATTTGCTGAGCACTGTGATACTTTACACCAACCTTTGTTAATGTAGAAGCATATTCCACCGCCCTTGGGTTTCCCCACTCACTCCTTGACGTGGTCCGCTCTGTGAAGTTGGAAGTCCGGCAGATTCAGAGCGCTGTCGGGGATCGATTCACTGAGCCAAGTTTTAGTGAAACACAGGGCAGCGGAACGTGCAAAGTCCATATTTTTCCCACAGGGGAGGTGCAGCTCATCCAGTTTGTTGGGCAATGAGCGGAGATTTGCCAGATGTATTGATGGCAGCGGGGTCCTGAATCCCTGCTGGCGGAGTCTCACCAGCACGTCAGCTCTTACCCCAACGTCTGTGTGGCCGTCGCCCATAAAGGGCCACAGCTCCGCCGATCAAGATCTCTGCAAAACTGCTTGGATCTGACGCAAACTGCGGAATAAAATGACCCGGTAAGAACTGTCTGATGGCCAGCAGTTCTTCTGAGTAGTAGGTGATGGGATAGCACTCAGAAACAGACCTGAAGGTCGACAAAAAACACAAAATATAGTAAAACAAGAGAGAGCTCTGTGCCGAGGCATCCATCCGCGACACCATCGCAACTATTAAAAAATGAGGAGTGAATGAATAAATGAATGAGGAGTGAATGAATAATGGATCCAATGTAAAGCGTCTTTGACTGTCCAGAAAAGCGCTAAATAAATCTAATCTACTATTATTATTGTTGTTGTTGTTGTGATTTTTTTTTTTAATTTCTCGCCGCCAAGCGCAAGTAAAGGCGAGAAAAGCTGAGAGAAAACGTGAGGGTAATGTGCTTTTTATTTTAGTTTAGTGTATTCAATATTTTTTTACTTACTTTGCGTTCCATTGCCTATGGTAGGAGTTACGGTACCGTAAACTTCTGTCCAAAAGACGATGGCAACTCGTACCTTAGGCTAACCTGATTATGTCGATGTTGTTTTTTCTTTCTTTCTTTCTTTCTTTCTTTCTTTCTTTCTTGTGTTTGCTTCTTTCTTTTACATTTCTTTGATATGTTTCATTACTATACAATCTGATGTATAAATGACATTATGAAATAACATATGTTGAAAAAGGGTAGTTTTCTAGCGTCTTTGAATGGATTAAGACCATTTACATTATTTGTAATGGGAAAAATTTATTTGGAATTCGAACAAATCGGTATTTGAACAGCCTTCCGGAAGAAATTGTGGTCGGAAACAAAGGTTTGCCTGTACTTAGAGCCCGCACGTGCCAGCCCAGAGCATGTTGCAACATGCTGCGCAACGTCACACCTGTTGGTTTGGTCACGTCCTCCGCCTTCCCCCTGATCACCCAACAAGACCCATTCTCCAGTTTGACCCTAAGGCCGCAGGCTGGGAACGACCTCGAGGCAAGCGCCACACCCAAAGGCTCGATGTCATTGCAGGCTGTGGAGGATGCAGAGCGGCTGGCAAAAGATCGCCAGTGCTGTAAAACACTGGCTCATCTGGTTGGCTCAACACACAGGGAAGGGACACCCTCTCCTCGCAAGAGCCCTAATGACTGACTGACAAGTTGTGATGGAGTTTCCTCACAGGAAACATATAGTCTACATTGCTGGCATTAACTTTCAATCTGAGCAGAATTGTTGGCAGTCTCAATGCTTGCAAACGTCCTCATGCACATAAATTGATTATGTGTTCATTCCCTATTCAGAAGTCATTTTGACATGACACATGAAATTTTAATCTATGGATTGTTAATGTTACGCTGCTCAGCGTGGGTTGCAACAGAAAGTAGAACTAAAGTAGTTGGATATGCCGGCGAGCAGTTGTTCTTATCTGCAAGTGCTTGTAAGTCAGATGTTTGTATCTTGAGGACTACCTATATACAGTCCAATTACATATTTTGGATATGTGTTAGTGATACTCCATACAGGTACCATATTGGCCCGAATATAGGAGGGATTTTTTTGCATTGAAATAAGACTGAAAAAGTGGGGGTCGTCTTACATTCGGGGTCTAGACAATATATTCACAACGCTAGATGGTGTCAGGTATATTTAAAGCGAATGCTGAACTTAATAATAATAATAGACCTTTATTGTCCCACAGTGGGGAAATTTGTGAATCCCCAGGCAAAAGCGAACCCCTGTCATGAAGTAGAAAAATAAAAATAGCAGTAGAAGAAGAAGAAAAATAAAAAATAGCGGTAAGAAAGAAAACAGAAGAAAATAAGAGAAGAAATAAACAGAAAATTGAGAAACGTAGCGACAATCCGGAGAAAAGTGGTCAAAACAGGCCAGGTTAACCGACAGCTGAGTTATGATGCAAACTACAAGATGATGGTGATAAATGAGGCAGTCTTCAAACAATTGCAAAGCGTCTGTGAAATATGGTGTCACAGAGTGTAATGTACAGAGATGTACTGTAATTATTTTCTGTATTAAAAATTTAATTTGGTGTTCAAAAAGTCTTTTTCAAACTTGAGTCTTGAAAAAGAGGGGGTCATCTTATATTCGGGCCAATACGGTACTCCATATTAATACCCATACTGATACTCCAGCTTTCAGTTTTTCCCACCTGCCCATCACCTTGTCCCTTGCATTTTCCTGTTTACCCCTTGCCTTTTCCCAGCTTGTTTTCCTCCTGTGGATTAACTTCAGTACCACAGTGGACTTTGATAACAATTGACAACAATTTCAACCCTGCACCAAATCAAGGAAAATGACCACGATGCTGTCTTGATAATTCTCTTAGCTGAATATGACAGCACATCCCTCTGTCTTGGTTCTACTCATGTGAGGAACAATAAAGCCATGGAGGATCTTGGGGCCCAGCTTGAGGGTAAACCATAGAAAATCACTTTTAACAGTTCTCTTGAGCCTGGACTACTATCTCATATAGGCGTTGAAACCCACGCAGACACAGGGAGAACACGTAAACTCTTCACAGAGTGGGACGCAAACCCGAAACCGCCTTGCTGTGCGGCGACAGTGCTACCCACTGCGCCACCGTGCCTACCACTGTAGTAAAGTCAACTTAGTTAATGATGTTACATGGTTACTATGTGGTTCTATGGTCACTGCTAACCCTAAGCAAACTCATAGTCAACTGTCAGGTCTCATTATGTATATTATCATACTCACATAATATCCACATACTTGCAGTAAATCACTGATTGTAGAATCCAACCAACTTCTGCTGTTCTTTTGAAACAATAAATAAAGTACACAGCAACAAAATATGTCCACTAAAATTAGTTTTCTGTCTTTCTTAACCAGTTACTTTGCAAAAATAATTTGTCATTGCAATTATAGATTAGAAACCATTGATTAAAACAAGTGAATAGCTAAAGGTGCTGCTGTTTAAAAAAAACTGGCCTATTTATATTAAAAAATATTAAAAAGGAGACATAAAACAGTTCTATATGTAAATGCTTAGTTGGCACACCTTTGTGCATATGAATGGCATGAAGGGGGTTAACAAGTCTTAACAAGTGGTTAAGATCATGTCATACAGCATTTATGTACTTCGGAGCAAAGGCCGGTGTGTGTTCTAAACAGACACACGTGTGAACTAGAAGCAAGGCAGTCAGAGACTGCAACATTCTCCGACATCCCTGAATTCAAAAATTTACCCTGACCTACTTTCATAGATCAAAGCAATAGCTTTGATCTATGGTCTTACTCACAATGGCCTTCTCCCTCGTCTTTCTATCTTATCCGGTTTCTGAGTGTACGAAAGGTGAAATTTGACCTTGACATAGTTTTCGCAACGTCATCATCTCATTTTCATCCCCTTTGCCGCCCAAGTAATGTGCTTTTTGTTTCATCTTTCTATCTGCAACGGTTGTGTAGATATTTGGTGGACTAATGGATGGACAGACGGAAGGACAGATAGACGGACGGACACGCAAACATTGACAATTACAATACATCCCCTTCGCGAAATGTAATTAATCAAGACATATATAAAAAGTAGAAATCTTGCGATATTGAACATTTCTACCCATCACTTCAGCAATTTCCAGTTTGCTGAACAACATCTCATCATTTCTCATCACTGTATTGCTTTGGAGTATTGTGTACCCAAAGTAATTACATGAACCAGTTATTTTAAGTTTCCGATGTTGTTGATGACAACTTCCATTCACTCACTGTAAACTACCGCTAATGATGGATAAAGCAAAATTGAAAATTTCAACATGGCTACGTGCCATTTTTTCAGTTTTAAGCCAGGGAGAGGGTGACTGTAATGTACATTGTCGATGAGAACAGTGCTCACTGCTTCTTACTGTGCTTCCACTGACTCCAGTACTAGTCGGAGCCCATCATAGGGGCCGGGGATAGACTCTACAGAATCAAATATTTCACACAAGGTTGGTATTAAACGTCATATTCAATAAATAATCAGCTTGGTGCTTACCATAACTGTATCCCCATAGAACAATACAAGTGATTAAACTGAAGATCTGCACACTGCAGAGGGCAAATAGAGGAGGGGCTTTCTACAGTTCTAGTACAGTGCAAAGATTTTATTCTGTAAGACTCCTGGCTATGCCCCCATGAGAACTGCCATGTTCTGAAAGAGGCCCTGCTCTCTTGTCAGGGGTTTTGACATTTTCTGTACATTTTAGATAACCTTTAAGGTCAACTCCCATTTCAGCAATGTAAACAAAAGTGGTTTAGTGTGAAAAGCACACCATCCTGGTCTCTTTCTGTCTGCTGGTTTTTCTCACTGTGTCTGTAGAATACGCATAGACATGACCACAGTTTTATATATTTGCACACGGTCAGGTTCAGGTACACTGGTATTAAACTTGTGCACGACCTATTTGTACAGTTGATTTGTAGTCGAAAAATAGATCCTATGCTGTCGACCTTGTGACAGAGAGGAATCAGGAACAAGTTATCCAAGGCCTTTGTGGAAAGAAGAAACAATTTGTTAGGAAAGCTAATGCTAATTGACAGTCTCTTTCACACCTCCATATTCCAGGAGACCCAGTCGCCATTGACAGATGATAGCAGAACAGGGAGGTTGGATTTAGCAGGGATGCACGGATGGTACCTCAGACGCTTGGAAAGAAAAATGAGAGCTCACACTGCACTGACAGTCTAATCCCTCAGTCCAGCCCATTAGCCACAACAGAATTTCTGCACGAATAGTGTGTCGGAGGTACCACCCATAAACAAACTGGTGCCCACCATGGGCCGTGAGGTCACCCAGCATGATAGAGGTTATTAAGTACTGTTCCTGTTTCCACATCAATCAAAGCTATGTGACCCGGGTTTAAATGGATTATTCTTTCCAAAGAGGAGGCACCTTTCAATGTCTCACAAGATCAGTGCCAAGAGTCCAACTACCTCAACTTAGAGAGGTCATTTTCTCTTTTTCTATCCATTTTGTAGCCCTTTTGCTCCCATCTTCCATGTGATGCATTCTCTAGTCTCTTGTTGTCCTCACATCCTTGTTCCAATGCTCCCACACAGGCAGGGATACTTGCTCAAGCAAAGCCACATTCATAAAATTCCAATTCCAAGATGTATTGTGGACAATTTAGCCTTGTGGAGATGACTTCTTAGCTGAAAGAGCATTTTTCAACAGCTTTGTAATGGGTCGTACAGTTTAGGTGACACTTGGTGAAATCAATCTTGGCACATAACGTGGGGCTCACTAGCACAATGCAAATGCAAGGGCATACACAATAAGTCTACAACTAACCTGACAGGTGCTATTACACAATACCATATAAAATACTCAGAGGTAAAATATCCTTCTTTTTTTTACTGTTCACCATTCACCTCTGGCCCATCTGTCTCTGTGACTGATCTGAGGATTGTCGACGGAGGAGTTTTATCTCTGACTGGTGGCTTTGGGAGATATGTGAATGTAATCCACCCAAGCTCTGCTGGTATGTCCATGCTGACATTCAACTGAACTGTCCAGATCAAAGGTTTCAAGCTAAGACTTTTTTTTTTCCTCCAGCCAGCATCATGCTATGGCTCTCTTCATCAAAGTCTAGGATTAGGAAGGTTTGAGACACTCATGGCACCTTATCTCTCAGCAGTGATGACTTGCTGCTAGCTTACCCAAGATCGCCTGGATGAGTTCCCCCTTCCCGAAATTCCAGGTTTTACTACAAGAAGCACAGCACAGCTCGGTGGGGAATTTTATGGTACAAATGTTCAGTTTGCTGTATCGCGGGCAGCAGAGTGTGCAATTAAAGGGAACATAGCTTTGTCATCCATCAGAGTTACACATTGTGCATTGTAGTGTAAACTAGCCCTGCTGTAATATTTTTATGCATAAGTCGAATGTATAAAACTGCCAGTACATTTGAGTCAGACTTTTGTGAGCCCTGTTTGATCGTGAAACTTTTGCATATCGCATACTCTTCAGAATGTTTAAGTGCAAGCAAAATGTCAGGTGTTAATTTTAGCATGTAGGACAAAGCATGGCTTCACCTATATGGAATGTTTCCAAGGAAGGTCATTGTCTGTTGTGCTCACTTTCCTCCGTGTTCTGGCTGTTTTCCTCACAGAGCCCCCCCACCCCCACCCTACCTCTTTGTTTCTGCCTCTCACTTTGGCCAGCAAAGTCGGTCATGGTCACAGCCTTGCCTTGTCCCAGTGTTGGTGCAGAGGCGCGCTCCTGGCCATTTGAAGCCCACTCTTTGGCATCCATAGTCCTGAGGCACTATTCTGTCCTCCACCCCAGGTCACCTCACCTCTCCTCTGGGCTCTGATGGGGTGACACCTCCTTTTCCAGATGAATACACATGGCAGCCGCCCTCAGCGAGAGCAGTCCTCGGCAGTACTGCACTTAATGATTGTCCCTGTGCCATAGACGACAATCGGCTAATCTAATTTGTACATTATTTTGCTTAAATGACATCCCTTTTGGGAAAAAAATTGCCATGCTTTAGTCTTTAAGTGGAATAGTGCTACCTTCAAATCATTTCCTAATGAAAATATTTTCAACTGCACCAATTGTTAGAACAAAAAACTGTGCGAGACTAAATTTGACTGGCTTTTCAAAAACAAATATTTCTGGTTTTTTGTAGCAGGTTTACTTTCATTTCACAACGTGAATTTGTGAATGGCGCATAACTCAGCCTCATGTTATACACTGCTTCAAGGTAGAGAGCTCATCAGAGTGAATGACGGTCATTGAAATGTGAATTTTACCAACTATGACTGAGTGAAAACAGAGTGAAATCAACAATATGATTCTTGCCTTATGGGAATAGAAGCTGAACATATATTTTTTTGTGAATTTGACCAGCATATTTTGCAAATCTCATCCACAAACACTACAAAAAATATGTGTGTCCTCACAAAAATGTGAAAACAACACGACAAAAGATATATTCCTAAAATAACACAGGTTGTGGAATCCTGTTTGCATTATAAGCGCACTCAGGAAAATAAAACTGGTGTGGTCTGCAGTATCTCTACACATATATTTGCAAACAAAGAATGGAAATGTATCATAGCAGACACAAATTCACCTCTACTCACTTTATCAGGTGAAGCAGGTAGTTCTCACTGCTTTTCACCAGAGGAAAACACCTTAGCTACACAAATTTGTTGTAAAAGTTAACTCTGTAGATTTAGGATATGAAAGAGCTGTCATGCTAACAAAAGAGAGCACAATGACTTCCCTGTTCTTCAAAGCAAATTCTCCTCAGCGCCATGCTCAATTTTATGCTATTTTCACTATGTTCCAGCATATTGTTTTCATTCCACCTTTCAGAGTCAAGATTCAGTTCTCTGTGAGAAATCTGAGACAATGCTTTTCTTCACATTTGACATTATTTGTTCTAGTTTCTAGTCTTCTACAAAATACATGGAACCATATTCCTTAAAAATCACCTGGGGCCTTGTACAAGTGTTCATAAAGGTGATTTACATATGCCTAAGAGAGGTGCCAGAGACTGTCTCTTGGTTGCATCAGCGATTAGAAGATCATAGGAATAAAATATGTGAAAACTGTTTTAAGATGAATCTTCCCTTTGGCATAGCACACTGATGTGAATTCATGGATGGGAATGAACTTTTCTCTTAAACAGAAATTAAAGCAAATTATACATTTCATAGTGACTGATCATGCTTTATAAATGTAGTTTTGGATGAAATGAAAACATTTCAACTGCATTCTTCTCAGATCAGATTTAGGAGTTGTTTAATTTGATTCCTGCTGGTCAAAAGTTCACATTTTCTTTGGTCACTGAACCAATAATTACTATTGCTGTCAATGTTATTTATATGCATATATTTTGTAAGCCTGTTATGCTGCCGTAGCTCTGTCTTTACATTGCGCAAGCCAGAGCTTTCCCCCCCCCACCCCCCTACCCCTGGATGCTGTGCTCTGCCAGGTGATAAAGTAGAGGAGCCTTCAGCAGAAATAACACTGCACCACCTGAGTCCTCATCAGCGACGCTGTGCTGCACATATCCCATCAGTGCACCTCACTAAGACAAATCTCCCTGAGCCAGCCATATTCCCAGTATAGGGGAGAGACAAGCCGAGCCAAGCAGCGTAGGGACCCTGGAGGGCCCACCATCACAGCTCTCAACACCAGCTCTCCACCGCTTGACAGATTAGTTTCTCCAAAGCCTCCACGTTTCATAGAATGAGAAGGTGATGTTGAGTGGAATTGTAAAATATTGAGCTTTTTCATATTGTGAGCACTTGAGAATGTATGGTCAAAGACTCAGTCAGTCCCATTCCAAGCATCCTTTTTGATCACCTGTAAGTGGATTTGGTGTACTGTCCTACCAGAGGTCACTATGACCAACAGAGGTGATGGAAGCAATGATTGAGGTAATGTTACTGTATGTAATTTCTGTCATATAAGCATACTTGGCCTCACTGGCAGGGATGGAGAGTCAACGAGAGAAGAGGTGAGAAGAGGTTAAGGTAGTGGATAGTCTGAAGGAGACAAATGACAAGAGGGAGCTGTCGATGCACTAGAATTGCTGCTGTTGACCTTGCGTAGTCAATGACGATGCCAAGCAGACTTCTTCGGGGGAGCTTCCACCCAAAGGTTCTTTTTTCCCCATCTTCCATTCAACTCCTTCTGTCATGCTTTTTCACTATTTCTTTATATCATTCTGTTTTCCTGTTATCTTTCTAGCTGATTCTCCAGCTCGTCTCTTTTTACCTCTCCGTCTGTCCTTTGAAGCTCTTGTGATTAATAGGCATAGCTCCCGAATCAATAGAGCATTTGTAGAAACTTCAGACTGCATAGATTAAATGTGCTCAATGCTCTCCACCCACTGCTGATGACCAGTATAACCATAATGTCCTATTATGATGATTAAGACATGAGTTTGGCATCTATTTAAATGGACATCTCCATACCTTTTCGAGGAGACACACTCCCCAAGTCTCTAATTTGATTTGTACAAATGAAGATGCTCAAAAGCAGGAAGACATACAATATAAATACTAAGGTACATATGAACAAGACTTGGGATGTTTCAGAGGAACAAACGTCTCATTACTCCAAGTGTATTTCCTCATCCCTTCCTCCCCCCATGGTTAAAACATAGATGAGCTACTTAGGCAAAGTTAGAGTTACCTGGAATGTCCCCAAAATAAGAGCACAATGCCAGGTGATTGTATGTTCTCCCCTTTAACAGGTTGTCTGACCTCTGGGGATCCATTCTTCCTAGTCTTCTGCACCTGAAAATGTGAGCTGGTGTTCGTACACCTGCAAAAGTGTGGAAAACAAATTTCTAAAATGAAACATCACCAGACAAAGTGATATCACTGAAAAGGTTAAGTGTGTTTGGGAGACACTCGGGTGACCTGCAAACTGATTTGGCATGCTGTATTAGGTTCTGAGCACTTACCTCTCAGGGCAGATTTTGAAGGGCAGGAGTTGTGAAAGGGCCATGCACTGTCTGCAGACAGTGCCTAACAGAGCCATAGGAGCAGTCTGGCTGTCACTGCTGGCTGATATGCAGCTCACATCTCACGTCACCAAGGGCTCGAACAGGAGCTCAGCCACGGCTCAGAAACACTTCAGCCTCCTGCCTCTCAGTGTACCACAGACACTCATGTCATGCTGAGAAAGGGGGAAAGAAAAACAGGGACATCAACACCTGGTGAAGGTGGTAAGGAAAAAAAAACACAGTGTATATCCTCGCCTCAGGGCAGTTGATTCTGAGAAATTACAAATGGTTATTTAGAGGATATGACAACAGGAAGTCCTAAGAAAGATGAGAGGATTCAGAAGATGTAAGGCTTGAGACTTTTTTTTTTCTACATCCGACTTAAAGGATGGGGGTCAAAGAAATACTTGTAAGCCTATTTCATAGGTCATAGAATGCTACAGTTGTGGCAATGACAGAAGAAAAGAAAATATTTGAAATTGTGACCCATACAAAAACGAACAGGTTGCATGGCTCTTGTGTCAGGTGATGTGGGTTAAAATGAAAGTCTTGGCCTTTGTTAAAAAAGTTTTAAATTCCTATCTGGATCACTCTGCATACAGTGTAAAAAATGTGCTTGCATACCATCATGAGTTTTGGTGCACATGAATTCGGGTACAGTACTTTTGTCAAGTTTGTGAAAATCTTAAAAAGCCAGCCAAAAACATGATTGTTTTAAAATGATGACAAATAAAACTCAATTTATTTATTTATGTTTATCAACACTATTAGTAATGACTTGTGTGCTATTAAGCAGTAGCAAAGGTGGCCCAAGGACTTTTATAGTCAATAGTTCACTCTAATTGTATGATCTTGGGAAGTTCTTTGAACTGTGTACAAATGATGTTGTGATCAGCATGCCTTTAGTTGAACTGTTTAAAGATTTCAAATAATAATAAACAACAAATAATAACGTGGTTTAAACATCATGATCAAATGCTGTGACTAAACAGCGATTAACCTGGTGTAAACAAAGTTTTCACCATAAAGACAAAATATTTATAAGTGGCAATATGTGAAAGTGTGTTTACAGATGTGTACACTTTGTCATTTGTAATTTGTAACTGTACTGCGTAGCCCTTGTACTTCTGCTTGTATATGTGTTTTCCCATCACTGTGCATCTGGTAACACACATCTACAGCAGTTCATTAGCCAGCTGGTCTTTTCTACCAGATACAAGCAGCTTGTGCTACTTTCCGTTGATTTAGGAGACGTTTACGTGTGGAGATATCAGTATGTCTATCTGTTTCCCTGTCTGTTTGTATCCCTCTTGCATCTACACGCTGGGTGCAACTGATCTTGAAACAATTTTTTTTTCTTCTCTCCAAGGCTTTCCCAATGAGCCCGCAGCTGAAATCGCTCTTAAGACAGTGAAAAGCTGGATTGAGCAGAATCCTGATAAGGTAGGACATGCCTGAATAATGCATATTCAATGAATTACCTGTCAATCTGAAGCCAAGTATCCATTTTGTGCAGACACTGTCTATTTCATGGTTTTGTTGATTTGGTGTGAGTGGAGATGATTGGATTGCTGCAGTAACACAGAACACTAATTCTTATGCATCTCTGTATCAGACATCTTATCCACATTCTCCGCTTGATCACCCATTTAGTTTGTGATCTGCATGCGTATCAAATTAAAAGCCAGTCTGAGACTAATCAGGCTCTAAATGGTCTGTTGACTTTTTAATTGATATATGCTTGAAAGAGCTATTTGACTCTTCAGAAAAAAAACATCAAATGAAATCGTTTGAAATTGTTTTTTGTATCAGATATATTGTAATCATTCCTGCCACCAACCGAAGGCTCAAATCATCTGGAAATATCATTTACAATCCAATCTGTCATTTTACCTGCATTCTGCAGAAAATACACATAACATGTTTGTCTTGACAGCACAAGGAAATTGTTTTTTGACAAATAGATGATCATCTTCAACCTTTCTTTTTAGTAAAGAGTAGAATAATAATGATTTAAATGGCAATCACATGGGGCCAAATCCATCTGTCAAGATGGTCAGTGAAATAGTAATGGACATTATTAATTTCGAAGCCACTTCCACTGAAGGTAGAGCTGCAAGCGGCTAAGTTTTTCCCACAGATAGGCCAATGTTGGTGTCTAATTATCTAGACAGTGGTTAAAAAACACAATAAATTCTGGCATTGCCTGGACATCAGAAGAGAAGTGATTGTGAAATATTACTTTGAAGCTGTTTAAATGTTGCTCAACCCTGGTTGAGAAGAGTTGTGTGATGTATTAAACTCTGACTATAGCAGAATATAACCATTTACAAAGGTTTTTTTTTGTTCAATACATGAAGCCACGCATCAATATTTTCACACAAACAAACAAAATGCTTAATGACTAACCCTTTTGACGAAAGCTCATCGTAATGATTTACCAATTGTAATGTTTGCTGGCAGAATCTTTCAAAACAAGGGATCTATTTCAGCTTTAACAGTCTTTAACTCCGAACCCAAAGAGTGACATGGAAAACTTGAGTTTGGTCTTGTCGAACATTTGTCATGTTTTATGTATGATTGATAACATGATTTGAGCGCAACAGGCAAACAAAAACTCCACTTTGATCTGGTGGACACAGAAAAAGGGTTTGTGTAGACAGACTGTGCACACAGATCAGAGAAGGGAATCATGTCAATAAGTTATCACAATCTTAAGTTTCAATACCACTGCAGGATCTGACTTTCTATCAGTCTGTAGTCTATAATAAATTTTGCTCTGCGTTAATCTGACAGGAACAAATACAGGGTCTAGACAATGATGATGAGTCTTGCAGCAGAGGCACAGAGACATGTTTGTAATTTCACTGATCCAGTAAGGATGTGGTTTGTTGTTTGCACTTCAAGAGTATAAAATGCCTTAGATGTTCATTTTTTGTTGGCTCTTGTCTGAACAGCATTCAGTGGCTTTATTTTAGCTGCTTCACCAAATTTAGTTGTAATGTAATAAACCCAGAAAAACTGTTAAAGCACTTTCAGGCCATTTGAAGCCTATTTCACACATATTTTGCAGCTGCACAGGGATCTTACTCTCTCGGAATATTAACATATAATCTTACATAGTATTCAAATCATATTTTGGTATGACTGAGCAACACATGAGTGATAGCGATACAAATTTTGTGCAACAAGCAAAGTAATGGATCAGCTCCAACACACAGTCATCGTTTACTGTATGCACTAAATGACAATACGTGTCTGGTCACAAAAAGGACATGCAGTGGTATTTTTCCGAGCTTTTGGTGAGCTGATGTTGGGCAGTAATTGATTGTGAGTTAAGTAAACATTGTCTAACTTAATCATTGTGATACAGATGGATTCAATGAAGACATAACATCACCTTCCTCTATGAGAGAAAAGTGATGGACAGAAACTCAGTGTTTCTTGAGGAGAACCTGCCACTAGGTTAGATTCACAGAACCAGTTACCATAGTAAATTATTTGAAGTCTAAATGACTGCTCTTCCTTACACCATCTCAAAATTTTCAACAGATAATTTTTCAGGAAAACGTTTTATTTAGCCTTCCTGTAATCATTTTTATGTTTTTGTTTGTTTGGTTTTTTACAAACTTTTCATCTGTCCTTGATCTTGTTCCAGCTTTGCGTTATATTCTAGCGCCATGATCAGAATAAGCATATATTTAATAAAAATTGAAATACTAAGGAAAAATCTTGTACCTTTTGACCTTATATTGACTGGGATTAACAAAGTATCGCATCATATCCTATAAAAACATGCTGTTTTATTTATTTTTTTAACAGTTTCTCGACTTTTTTGTAGTTGCTGTTTTTATAAATAATTCACCTAGTGTCATTAACTTTAATATGTGACTTTAATGTGTCTGCACTAATTAAACAGATCAAACTCCATGTGAAATTGACCATATTGTGAAATGACCAAATTAAAGCGAAGACTAATTTTAATACAGGCTAGTATGCAGTAGTTAAAGCAGCATTATGATATGTGACATGCATTAAAATGGGAAATAAGCACCTCAGTATTTTTCTGTATATCATTCATGCTGATAGATTTGTTGTTGATGTCATTTAGAGGCTGTTGTTGGTGAGTAATGGTAACCTCTAGAGGTCATCTTTACTGTGAAACACTGCGTATACCTGTGGCTGCAGATTGAGGTGTTTTATAAAGCGCACAGCTTGATGTGCTACAACACCCTTCAGCCTCTCTAATGGATGTTGCAAACACCCAGCCAAATGATACCAAGCTGCCAGATTACTTTTTAGTGGTTGTGCTACGTTTGTAGCACTTGTTCTCTTCTTGATGATTGCTGTAAGATGGACTTGGAGAATCCATCAACACTCTGGCGTAAATATCGTTTTATACAGCTTATTGCTGACAGTAAATAACAAACTAATGTGCAAGGCTGACTTTTGTGGTTGGGTTGTTACACATCAGGATTGCTGCTCAACGTATGCAGGCTTCCCTGCTGTACATAAGAAACAGTTTTGTGACGCACTGACTGATAGTTTTCTCCAGTGTTGGTAGATCAAGTGGAAAAGTACTGCAATTCATGGAGACAGGGGCAAATGTCTGTGGAGGTTTCTCTGAACACGGTCAAGCAAATCTCAATGAGCAGAGGATCCTCAACTGTAACTATAGACCACTAGTAAGTAAGCTTTAACAAGATCAGAGAGAGGAAAGGGATTTAAATTTTACCCAGAAGCCCAGCGGTCTTTCCCTTACATTGGGAGTCTTCTTATTAAAGTGAAGATCAACATATACATGTGAAATGTGTGTCAACCAGCAACGTAAAAATTTCCAATTTGCACAGCGGATGGATAGAGTTAAGAGTGTGTGTGTGTGTGTGTGTGTGTGTGTGTGTGTGTGTGTGTGTGTGTGTGTGTGTGTGTGTGTATGTGTGTGTGAGTGCGCGCACGTGACTGTATATAGTAAATGCATACAGCATGATGTATGTCCTGTTGGTGTTTTGTTTCACATTAAATATTAACCTGCTTTGTGTCTGATGCATTTGGAAATGCAGTTTATCACTGCAGGATTTCACTGTCAGTGCGATGGATAACTGACATGATTCAATTTCAGGCTTCATAAGAAAATTATGAGCTGAAAATTGTTTAGTGCATGTCTTACATAATGTGTACAGTCAATAAAGATGTTGTGAATAAAAGCCTCAATGTACTGTGCAGTATTGTTCAGGTGGTCACACACATTAGTGCTTTATTCATTTCAGTCGCTCCTCAAAGACAGCCACATGTTACAATACGACATCAAATGGTATACAAAAGTTCGGTGTTGCTAGAGTAGCTAATATCGCAGATTGCATGCAGCTCTTTCAAAGCCAGATCAAGCAGGATGAAGGGTTTGAATCCCAGTTTATCGTACAGTACATGGAACAATAGGAAAGATTGCTCAGCTCCCTCACCTCCAGCTCTGTGCTCCCAGCCCTGTGGAGCCTCTGTTGTGGGCATCCACAGAGACGAGTCATTTCAGGGCCATGATAAGGGCTCTGCTTTTGAGAAGATACTGTGCTATTATGGCTGCATTTCAGTACAATGGGCTGGCTGATGATCTAACACACACGGGTTGCAGACCACAGCCCCGACAACATAACCCCCTCACGGACACACACACACGAGGGCACACACACACACACACACACACACACACACATACACACACACACACACACACACACACACACACACACACACACACACACACGCGGTGAAAGGGTTCTGTCAGATGGAGAGTTTGACCGACGTAAGATTTAATAAATAACTCCATATTTTAGAGGTATTTTTAAGGCAAACATGTCATGTCCGTTTGACCAGGATCCCATAGATGGAGTTTCAACATTAATTCATAGGGAATAAAATATTTTTGTATCGCGTTCAGATGTACCGTCATATCCAGACAGTTATCTTTGTGATTGGTACCTGTTCACGTTGCGATCAATCACACACACACACACACACACACACGTCCATGACCGAATTGATCCTCACATCTGCAGCAGCTTCATGTAGCGCTCGGTTCAGTTTTTATTTGCAAACAGTAGTTTTCTATACACTGTGGGAGATGCTCCTCGCCTTGAAACTTTTACCCCAGTTTTTCTATTTCCCTGGAGATAGACCTATCAGAATCATCATGGAAGAGCTCCACGGGATTGTAGGTGAATGATGTAGAAATATGTTAAATGAATTTGAAATTATATCGTCTTAATGACATTGTGCTGCAACCTCAGAATTGGATAAGTAATTTATATTTTTTTTTAGGATTTCCCAGTGTAATTGGCTGCATTGATGGTACCCAAATTCCCATCAAACCCATCAAGGTACATGTAGATTGACCACTGTTTCAACATGTTTAAAACTGCATCACAGATAAACTAGCATCTGTCCAGATCATGTGTGATGCTGCAGACTACATTTCTGATGTGGAGGTCTAGGTCTGTTCCTGACTCACAGATGTATGATGAGTCTTACCTGAGCAGGAGACTGTAATGTGGTCAGTTACCTAAAAATTTCCACAATTCACTACTTGTCTCCATTGTTTAATCCACCCTAATGAAACCACTATACATTACAGGAGAGTTTGATGGTTTTTTGCGAGGGGACAAGGGCTACCCATGCCCATCGAGGCTGCTGATCCTTTATTCTGATCCAGACACTCAACAGAACTTCAACTGGGTTCACTGCAGTACAAGAGTCTGGGTGGTGATGACCATCGGCCTACTGAAAGCCCGTTTCTAGTGCCTACATCACCTCAGGATGATTCCTGCTATCCAGGATGGCAGAGCAGTGACAGACACTATCCCCCAGAGTCATTTCAGAGTTAGAACTGACGAAGCCTCTTGGATGAGAGGCAAAACATTTTAAATAAACTTTTTAAAGTCAAGTGGATTGGTTTAAACAGCTTTGGATAACCATGACCTGGATAACTGAGAACCTACACAGACATTTCAGTCACCATCACCACCACAGCAGGCAATAAAAACATACAATACGCATTTCCTTTGGTCATAATTATTTCTTACAAATACAAAGTTAGTTTTTATATTATTACAAAACATTCTAAAAGTTAACATGGTTCACTTGTGACCCCCACCCACCACCCATTTCTATTTTCTGTATTTTTTTTAGAAAGTGGATTCTATAAAGTTCTTTAACAGATAGCGGGTAATACATGAGGAGGACATTAAAACATAGTTGCATATGAATTCCACAGAATGAACCACTGGTGTTTACTGAGCAACTATTTCACTGTGATAATCTGCAGTCGGGATCCTTCTGCTACTGTCCTGCCATGCTCGGTTAAGAAAGGATGAAAGAGTTTTAATACTTCAGCGGATGCTAAATGTCACACTGAATTGCACCAGAATGTTTAACAATGGGAAGAAATTAATCAGTAACATAAAATATTAGACCAGCTTTGTTTTCTTCAATTTCTTATTAATTTAGTTTTCTTTTTGTCAACTAATAACTCTTGTGTGTATCATGTGACTAAAACAGACAGGAAATAAAACCTGGAATGCCTTAAAGCAGTTATAAGAAGTACAGTGCCACAGCTATTGATGTAAGAACTAAAGGAGTTTTGGCTATTACTGTTTCCAGGAAACCATGCAAAGGAGCTAGATGCCAGCTCTTGATTTCAGTTCTTAGATAATATAAGTATACGATTTACTTTTTATTTACATAACATTTAAACTTTTAAATAGATTTACTTATGTAACAGAACTTGATATAGATGAGAGCACAGTTATATGCGTGACAAGAGTGTTATGTTGGCAATAAAACAACTGAACAGTCAAACGTCCACTTAATATGTACTGTACAATATCAAACATAATATCAAACATAAAACTAACCCTGAAAAGTGTTTGTGAAACCGAAATCCTTGGTTTTCCAAGTTCAGGGTAAGTCAACCCAGAACCAAAGGTTTACCTCAGGGTTTGATAACCCTGCCTTTGTGAAACGGGCCCACAATCATGTTCACATTGCTTGAGACTGACTGAGCCTCTTGAGGCTTAGTGATGAGTGGTCTAAACTGCTTTTTGGAGCTCTTGACAACATTCCCAGATGTTTGGTGAAAGTGAGAATATTTTGTCCGTTGTTTCAAATGATTGCAGTCACTATTTTAACAGATAGGCTTATCATGCTTGGCATGTGTGTGGAATGCCAGGCCATCAAAACAAGGCTTTGAGTCTGTTTTTATTTACTGTTCATTTTACTTCCAACATTTTACACTGTGGCATTACCCCTTTTACTTGTCACATATAGGCTCTTCATCCACCACTGGTTCCACTTGAGACATATGTGAATCTGTCAGGTGGCAGAAGCTGGACTGTAATTGTCTACTGATTGAAATGTGCACACAAGAGGTTCCGAGGACTGAGGACGCTGCTGCATCAAATTGCTGAGGACTTTGTGAACATGCTATGGGATAATAATTGTGTGTGTATGTGTGCACGCGTGTGTGTGCGTCTGCGTGGGTGACAGAGGATGTTTAAAAAAAAGGAACACTATGTGATTGATTAGCAGTGAGTTTATCTCCCAGGCCAGCAAAGCATAGCCCTGATGTACTCCCCAGCACACAAAGGGCTCCACTGCCGGTGCAAAATTCACTCTTAAGAGCACCTAGACTTCCATTGTTGAGAATAAACAGCCTCACCGTGGTTACGGAGAGCTCATCATTTAATCTAGAGAGACTTCAGCAATGCAGTGATGCTTTAGATCACAGTGGATGAAAAAAAATGGAGGTCAGCATCAACTTCCCAAATCTCCATGAATACATTAAAGACAGAATGCTGGTATATGTAGGCGACACACCTGAAAGCTCTGAGCTGGGGTGGCCATTACAGGTGTTGTGACTAACCAACACAGCCAGTTCTCCATGAAGTATTGGTAGATTTCCTCCAGCACAAGCACCCCTCTACTCATCTGGCTTTGGTTGATTTCTCATTTTCAGATCTAATTTGGTTTAATTCAGGGCTATATAGGTTTAATCTGCAGATGAAAAATGTGGTCTGACACTCTATTTGGCTGCCACGGATGTGCTCTGGATGACC